>NC_092859.1:24901597-24951628 GCF_032062135.1 Pyxicephalus adspersus
TATATATATATATATAGTGAAAATTTCTTTGTATTGGACTCCAGTTCAAAATTATTTGAATTTCCCGCCAATCCACCCGCCCGCACTGACGTTATGGGGTAAAAACCCGAGAGATCGTCTCTGCATTCGCCGGATGGAGATCAGAAGAGCAGAACATGTCCCCAGGACCTGCGGGGACCAGCAGGACGACGGAGGACAACAATAGAGCAAGGAAAGTGGGTTGTGTTTTTTTTTTTTTTTTTTTTTAGGTGAAAGCTACCCTGAGTGCCACTCGGGATTACCGCTATTTGCAGGTAAAATCCACCCAGAGTCACACTCCGTATTACTGCTAGGGGGGTTAAAGTCCAGTGTTTCCAGTCCATTATTTTTACATCAAATCCCACCAAGGATAACTAATTTAAAGCCCAATTCAAGGTTGAACAAACTACATGTACTGGGGAGCTTTTTTTTTCCTTTTTAACTTTTTTGTCCAAGTACCTGATCTGATCACATGACATTCTGGGCCCTTTTCTTCTGTTCTAACAGTGGGCGATTTGTAATGATGTATGTAATGATGTGTAATGCAGAATGAATTGAAGGATGTCCTCAAATCATATTCCTGTAAACCTAAGCCAGCTGATGTTGAATGGACACTGTCATTCAGCTCAGAAAAATTGTGGCTGAACCAGGTTTTTTACCCTTTTTTTTTTTTTTTTTTTTTTTTTTAGAGTTAGCTTTAATTTGTGATTACTGGCCCTTTAAAGACACAACCATTGAGCAAGGTTTAGATTCCCTACGTTAGCCGTTTCTAGCATATCCATAATGCTTCTACAGTATACAAATGCATTGTCATCTGGCTTTGTATTAAGAGGAAACATGTCAGTACTACCCCGCTTGTACATCTACATTTTATAGAATTCTCTTCACTATCCACAGCCATGAAGTAATCACTATCCACTTCCATTCTGTAAAGGTCAAATATAGAAAAAATTCCATGTCTGACTGAAGTCAACCAATTTCTAGAGAAGTAGAAATAAGTTGCCTGAGCAGCACAGGATAACCGTGAGCTGCTAGTTCTTTTTATCAGCCATTTTATGTCTACAGACGGCCTTAGAACAATACAAGTGACAGAACCTGTGTCAATGGAAACAGCAGCAGTGTGATAACATCTTCCTGGTAACTATAAATGCCCTTGCTGCAAACAGCTACAGGGTAGCCTATAAATAGACAAAAAGAAGCATCATGGAAACTGCTGCCACCTACTGGGAATTAAATAAATTGCGAGATAAATTAACAGCAGACACAAAGGAAAACATTACACTAAGGTTCTTCATACAGTCTGCAACTGCATACAGTAAGCAGCTAAATAGTATGATATTATCACACAAACTCTTTGATGATAATTTAACACCTGTGTGCAAAATGTAACCTCAAGTCTGATATGTTTGAATGCTAGGATCACTTTCATTTTATTTGCACTTATGAATATTTGAACTGAAGGTACTAAGGTGACAGATATGTGGTAGACAGTGCAGTAATAATCACTGATAGTAAACTAAAAAACAGTAACTAAAAAATGAAAAGTCCTACAGAAAACCTGTTACGGAGGCTACAATTAAGATCTTGCCTGGCTGTGGATATAGTTATAGGTTATGAATCAGACCTTTCCGAATCAGTAGTTCAGACATCACTTATCAGTGTGATTTTTATCGTTTCTTCACACTGATGTATAATTTGGAAAAAATGACATTCATGTTATTACCTGTATTGATTGAATCCAAGTAAAAAATACTAGATAATGTAATGTAATTTTATGCAACACACTCTGTAGCAGAATAAGTACACAAGTGAAGGATATTTTAATATTTATTTCTTTCAAGTTTTTCTTACGAACCACCCAGCGGGACCCATCTGTGTCGATGTGGCAGAGACAGCAAAAGAACACTTACACTTGTGACACGACGGTAGATCTGCGCAGCATTTTGGCACTCGGAGTAAGGATATTCAGAAGTGGCCATCTCAAGCATGCACATCCCAAAAGCATACACGTCTACCGATTCATCGTATTTCTCCTCATACATCTCAGGCGCCATGAACTCAGGGGTACCTTAAATTAAAAGAACGGTTCAGAGACTCTAAATTTTCTGATATCGAGCAGGATGCTGGAGGCGCTACTCACCGCGACAATTCGGGGCAGGTGACCTGTGAGACAGAAAGCGGGGGCAAAGAAAAAAAGAGGAGGAGAGCTTCTTAGTCAGACTGTAAAGAAAAAATGATTAACAAGTCTTCCATTGCAAGGCCTCAGACTTACGGGAGGTAGGGATAAATGTGATGTGGAATACATTTAGGCTGAATTAACAATAAACTATCATATGCTCCTTGGGTTAAAGCGAATTTATTATTTTCTTCCATCGCCAAGTAAATGGAGAGATGCAATGAGCCGTCTTGCCCATTACCTGCTACAGCATCTAGAAAACAGCAATACCAAAAGAAAAACAAAAAAAGACTCATTCTATAACTGCACATACCTGGAAGACGATATCACCCGCTGTTGGAAAAGAGAACTAGTTAGTCAGACTAGCTTGATGCACAACTTTCCATTCACCTGGATGGGTTAAAGGATGGGGAAGAAACCTTGCAATGGAAAACTGCCACGAGTCCAGATAGCACATTCATGGAAATTTAAATGGTTTTCTGCAAAAGCCCACTCACCAGATACCTTCTCTTCACATACTTACGGTGTGAACTGCAGTACATACTAATGGCCTACTGCAGCCAAAATGGTGAGCCATGGCCTACAGGCAGAAAAACACTCAGAAATACAGAGAAGTAGTCAGGATGAGCTGTATAACCAAGGGTGCTGCTGCTTTCCATGTCTTAAAGACAGAGGGGGGCTTTTCTAAAAGCTTTGTAAACATATCAAAGCATGGCTTTCACACTACCTGGAAAAGAAAATTAGCAGCTTCCCTCAAACAATGATCAGCTTCCAAGCAGGAGAAACAAACTGAGCAAAGGACAACTGCAGTCACTTGAGAACCATTTTGCAAAGTTTAACAAAAGTAGATAATGTTTTAGGTCACCTTGTTCATTATATCGAAGACTGAACCAAGTAAATCCGCTTTAAGCACAGAACATCTGTGGGAATCTGTTCTTTTGGTAAATTATTTTTTTTCTTAATAAAAACACATACTGTGTAGATTGTTGCATTTAGTTTAACCGTTGCACAAGAGATACGGACCTCCTGGCGCCCTCTGCTGTTGGTGCGTTTGCGTAGACGCAACTCACAGAGCTAAGCGAGATCCAGAGTGGTTATTAGGTAAAGTAGGCGAAAACTGGCTCAATTCCCACTGTGACTTGTAGCTGAAAGGGGTGATTACCAGCCCTGCCTTCCACAAAACAAAGCAGACAGAGTAAACATGAAAATTAAGTAGAGCAGATTATTAACACCATCAGTGATTGTGGTCGTTACAGATAAAACAGGCAATGCTTTTCAAGGTAAACAAAAGACCCCCTTTAAAAAAAAAAAAAAGAAAAGCTTTCCATGGACCTACCTATGACACTCTTGGCAAATGATGCCCTTTTTAGCGTGGCCAGGCCAAGGTCTCCTATCTTCACAGAGCCTGTGGGGCCAGTGATGAAGATATTGTCACACTTTAGGTCTCTGTGGATGATGGGAGGGGTTCGTGTATGGAGGAATTGAAGTCCTTTGAGAATCTGACGGCACCAGCTGCGAAGAACCTTTAGTTTCATCACCTTGAACCTTTTGAGATACCTGAAGTAAAAACACATCCATATATGTTATTTAGACATATCCATAAAGAAAAACAGGAGTGTGTGAGAAAAATCTACAACTGAAAAAATACTAATGCTTTCTTTTTCAGCTTCGCTTTAAATACTACCATATAAAAGAAGCCAACAACAAGTTGAGGGCACAGGGAAGTTTATGTCACCTTCACAACGAACTTCTCCTATTTGCTCCATTTGATCCTTTATAAATGCCACTTAAGAGTTTTGTAATATCGATTTGGTAAATGCACAAAAACCTGTTAACCTGGCCATAAAAAAAAAAAAAAAAAAAAAAAAAGGCCCTACTGTCTTGTGTCCTGTGCCTATTCCTCATTTGATCTTTTATTATTATTATTATTACACAGTATTTATATAGCACCATCATATTACGCAGCGCTGTACATAGTCCATAGTCGTGTCATCAACTGTCCTTCAAAGGAGCTCACAATCTAACATCCCTACTAAAATCATATGTCATTACTGTAGTCTAGGGTCAATTTAGGGGGAAGCCAATTAACCTAACTGCATGTTTTTGGGATGTGGGAAGAAAACCAGAGTACCCAGAGGAAACCCACAAAGATACAGGGAGAACCTGCAAACTCCATGCAGATAGTGTCCTGGCTGGGATCTTCTTGACTGGAGTGTGGCAAATGAAGGGTCATGTATTTTAACAGCCCAGAGAGCTCACAATATCATGTTCTAACAATAGTCATATAAAAAGTTTAGGAAGAGGCCAAGTATTCTAGCAGAGTTTTGGAGATTTTATTTTTTATTTTTAAAGGAGTACCTAACTGATTTTTCAATTGTGAGGCGTTGCTAAGTATTAAAAATTCACATAATGATAGTGCACTGTACTTTGATTCTTTAGAACCTGACACTTTTCTAATCCTGCCAGCAGAGGGAGCCTGTAGCTATCCTGAATGGGAATTCAGCACATGGTGAAGAGATGATGGACGAGCTGACAATGAGCAAGCTTACTGTCCCAAATTCTCAGCATTCTTTCCCTGTGTGCAGACCTCAAATGCACAAAAGAACAGGCTGAAACCCACCCATTTCCTTCCAAACTTCCTGCTGCCCCAGACTGACACCCCTCAGGAAGAAATTGGATCTTGCCTCACAGAACCCTGTGCAGGAATTTAATGTTTCGCGTGTTTTAAACAAAGCAGAGATTTATGAACTTTAAGACAAAGAAGGCAGGGGGCGAAAGTGTAAAAGCAGATTCATGGAATATCATCTGATAATTCCTTGCTGCTCTTTACATGCACAAAGAGTCTGTTTGTGATTTGTAAAGATTATGTTGAGCCAACACAATTACATACAGCACAAGCACAAATCTGTCCCAGATTTCAAGGGAATGATCACACCCACCCCATGCAATGTAACCTGACTTGACAAAGAGTGGAAATTTCCCCAGTGTTTAAATAAAGTTGCTTTCAATTGCATGTCGATACCAAACAAGAATTAGAAAACCTTCTCTTTAAAATGCATTGCTTGAAGGTCTGTATGCATTTCTATACGTTTTAAATTATTACTTATGCACCCCTGAGCCCAGCTAAATCCTAATGAACGTCAGCAGCCAGTACAGAAACATCCCACTTGAAATCGTGAAGGCAGATTTGCCCAGTTAATGTTTGAAGCCTAAAGACAGAGCAGGTAAAATAACTGAAAAACATGAAAATATAATAACACAATCACTTTGCTTGTCTCCGGGCTCCAAAATAACCTAACACAAGAATCATATGACAAAATAAAATGTTATTGTGACTAAACTAAGTATTGGAAAGTTGCTGATTTAAAAAAAAAAAAAAATTCTAAAAAAAAAAGGAATTAAAAATTTTGCTCTCAAACATTTATATATGATGTTTAATTTTCTGTGCTCGAAAGTTAACTGTCACTAAAATACATAAACCTTCTTGTTTCTGTCATTTCTAAAAGTAATTTTTAAATGTCCAGCTTTTATTTTAGTAAAAGAAATTCCTGCTAATTTTACTTTGATGGCCCATACTTATTCCTGTTCTGGTATAGAGGGGTAAGAATACTTACTCCTCATCTCCTATGGCCCTGCCTTGTTCCAGTCACATGGGCTGGATGGGAATGACAACTGGTCATTTAAATATACATTACACACATATGTTTTACTGTTGTCACCATCAGGAAATTGAGCAATGCCATACTATTATTTTGGCGTACAACAAGGTAGAAAGTAACAGCAAATGGGCCACAGAAGATCAGAGACACTGGGATGCAATATACAATTCAACATGCAAGACAACAAAATGTATTTTATTTAAAAGGCTAGGAAAACTGGCTACCCCTTTTGCACTATCTTTGAGGAGCTAGACTGCCCTGCCAGTCAAATCTACATGTATGCTCCTGAAAAGGACACATGCTGAAGAACCAACACCAGGAAAGCAGGGAATTCTGAAATTAATACTGGATAAGTAAAGAAAATGTTGGGACTGAAAGTGAAATAGGATCTTTGCCGTAAAGATTTATTACTAATTTAAACTTAATATTGCCTGTTTCACAAACAGTATAACTGGGGGAAAAAGCTACTTTTATGTGCTCTATTCAGGTTCTTTACCTTCAGGTTGACAGTGATGCTGCTAATTGCGTGACTGCAACTTAAGTGTTGCCAGCTGGAAACAGAAGGTCTGTCACTGGTAGGATCTCTAAGAAAGTTTGGAATTTATAAAAATATGTGCTTAAAGAAAATGGTATAGAGTGAGAAATTAAGTCAGGCCTAGTGTAAAATAGATATGGAAACTTTAATATGAAATGAAATGGAGCTATATTGCTATGCTTGCTATACAGTCACCATAAACTTTTTTATAATTTAGGCATATGTGCTGCCTAACCACATTTGTAATGCATGCACAAGGTTGTGTTGCTTTTTTGATGTTTAAGACCTTAGAATTAAATTTATACATTTCCCCTAAATAGTCAGCTAAACACTGCACAGAAATGTTTGCAAAAATACATGCATTAACGTCACATGCGCTCGGTGCACTGGGTTGCCATTTATCGTTAACAGCACCTCAAACACACTGTAGGAAACAATGGCATGAAGATTGCAAAGCAAATGTAATGCATGTGTATTTAGTAAAATGCATCACAATAATATAGCGAGGAATGAGCCCTTACTGGAACTTTTAAACATTCACTGGTGGTGAATCAACTGCTAACTTTTAAAACACATGTTCCCTGGAAGATTCACCTGAAGTGATTGTTTGGTGAAATAGATTGACTTCTTAATAAATATGGCTGTGGGTGGAATAGGTTGTGCCATGTCAACTAGTGAACGAAAGCAAGATCAAAACTTGAAAATAATTTAAAAGATACAGTTTAAAACTGCCACTTACGTTTTCAGCGTCCCAGAGGTCATTAGCTCTGTCACCAACACTATGCACTTCTTGCCTTTTAAAGTGGACTCCCAAGAATCATAGAAGCGGACAATGTTGGGGTGCTGAAGCCCCTTGAGCATACCAGCTTCCTCCTTGAATCTCTGGCGTTCAGACTTAGACAGTTTGCGGTCCTGTACAGAGAATAAATCATTTATTAATTTCATTGTCTTAACTATGTACCATTTTTATGTGCACAATTAACAAGCCTTCCTCTCAGAGTAAAAAGAGCGCTCCTCATCAGCTGAAGAGAGTGCTCCTTCACAAGCACAGGATGAACTACATCCAACAAAAGAAATGCAGATGAGTAAACTTGATATTTATTTGAATCTTGTCCTGGAACTGACCTTTCTACTCTTGAAACTGAAGAACACTACAGGACCTACTTCATTTTATGTTTTATTGAGTAAAAGTGAAAGGTGTCTTTTACACAAATTCACATGCTTTCAGAGGAACTATAAGCAAGCACCAAAGAAAATGGTTTTACCACAGATCATGTTAATACATCATGACCATTATAATTAGCAGGTTTCACATTGGTCAACATGTAGGTTCTCACGAGCATTTGACACAGAAAAATCTTGACACTGTGCTAAATGTTAGGCTTCCTGCAACATCATCCAGCATGATCAGTTTAGCAGTGGGTCAGTTATGGTTTGGGAAGCCTATCCTTGGAGGGCCACGTGTACTTCCACATGTTAGATAACGGCATTTTAAGGCCAACTGAGTGTAGGCATTTCCAAAAGGACTTACATTGATGCCATTGTTGGGGGTTCCAAATTTACCCCAACATGTAACCCAATAGAGACTATGGGAAATTATGCATGAGTGCATCCAACTTTTCCCAAAATTTGCCACAAACTGTCCAAGAGTTCACGGATGCCCTGATCCACTCCTGACCTGGAAATCCCCCACCACCCTTGAAAGTATACATGTATTTAAATGTAGTCAGTGTGCTCATTGGGGCAAAACCCACATTTTAGAGAAACAAGCAAAGCCATAAAAGAGCTCTATATACACACTTACAGTTTTCAAATATTTGTATACTTTGCAAACACTTCTTCGATAATGTTTCTAGAAGCTGAGCTCAAGTCTTTCCTCACAACCTTTCAAATCCATTACATGTTATGCCGGCTACACTGGGTTGAGACAAAAATAGAAGCTATTATGAATTCTAATTTAAAATTACCAAGCTGCTAGTCATCATAAACACTGAAGAAGCACTTTCATAAAGAGGAGAACTAGGGAGCTTTGTACGTGCAAGACAGGGCCTGCAGAACCTTTTGAATCTATTTGAAGATTTTTTTAAATATTTTTTTTTTCCCCAAGCAAAATATTTCAACAAAACTTTGATAAAGGCCTAATTCATACAAAAAAAAAAAAATACCGCTTCCTAGCATTTGCACATACACAATAGAACAAAACTAGAATGATTCTGCATGGGCATTTTAAATGTGCAGGGACCACAACGCAAACATTAGTAGTCTGCAACCTTTGCTATATCCATGCACAAAGCCATTTACTTATTTATGCCGACATACGCTCCATTCTAGTAATTCTTCCAGGAATGCTTCCAGGAAGACCAACACACTAAATGTTATATCGTGTGCGCACGCACCAACGGTGACCAATAAGTATAACAAATATTTTGGAAGGAAAATCTAAAATTTTATTAAATCCAAATGAAATTCTATATAGTACAGTGAGGGGTCTGAAAGGACAAAAATGTGCCTGAAGAAAATTAGCCTGCCGCACCTCAAAGCTTTATTTGAAATAAAGCAGTCCTTTAAATCCTCATACTTATCGCACCTCCCTGCAGAAAACTGAAGGATTCAAGAAAGACACACATAGAATCATTTCCTAGACAAAACACTGCAGGCAGATATGCCTATGTTTGCAAAATATTGTAGTAGAAAATGTAACTGGAATAATTAGTAATGTTTCCTAAAGAGAACAAAGATGGAGGGGGGGAAGGTGGGACCATGAGGTTAGCAAATTTGATTGAAAGCCGTTAACACATGTAAAAAGTATTTATAATTTAAAGCAGAACTCAAGCCAAAACATTTGGATTGTTTAAAGCCTTTTTACTGCTTACCAATGATATGTAAAATAGTTAAATGTCCATAGTCGAGGAACCATGGGCTTTAAAGAATAAGGGAATGTGTCCCTACTTCAAAAAGTTGTCACTACCTATAATTTTATTTGCGAACTGGTCACCTAGGTACTAGTCTGCATGCATTAGCTATAAACCTGTGGTCTTTAAGCTGCCAAAGAACTAAGAAGCCAGCAAGCAACTGTTGGGACTTCCCCCAGCAACTGGAGGGTCACAGGACGCTCACAGCTGAATATGCGTCTGTCCACGTACTGGACACGAGGCTTGGGTTTACAGACAATTAGATAGACATGTTATATGGCACAGCAGCTATTCCTGACTAAAACTATCAGCCTGATCCAAGCAGCTCTGTCATTACTATAATTTGATATCCAACCACCTAACCAGTAATGGATGTTACAGGGTAGCCCATTCCTTCCTGTTACTGTAAACAATAGCACTTTGGTCCCAACAGAGGCAGCCACAGCTGAGCACACCACAAATACGTGGCTCACAAATGTACAAACAGCAGAGCAGAACAACTGCTCACAGAGAAATAGTGCCATTCACATAAGGACACAGTTAACACACAAATTACCTAAACACCCCACATCTACTCCACTATAATTATGATTTTAAAAAAGCATTTCAGCTCATTTTTAATTTTAGGTAGAGAAGGAAATGGTTGCAACCGCTATAAAGATTTTGTTTTACTGTCTGCATCTCATCTAGGAGGAAACATTTTCTTTTTGATCTAGAGATAGGAAACAGGAAGACATCTTTTGTCAAAAAATAAAGGCGATATTCAGATTTCCATTAAATTCCCCACTCTAAGAGCATTGTATTTATAGAAGAGGGAACAGGTTATGTTGCCTAATGTTAAGGACTTCCCAAGTAGTAAATAGAAATAGTTACTCAGATTAAATTATCAATCAGAAGCAGCTTAGTAGAGAAACTGATCATCAAGTTTTAAAGTAGCACATGCAGCCCATTAACCTTCATTGCGGTTATGTGCTGATTTAACAAAGTGGCAATCCCCATAAGTCCTTATGAGATACAACTTTAGATGTGAACCAATTCTATTACTAACATGGCCATGGCAGTGAATCCGTGCATGGGAGTTGATTCATTCCCGGAAGGTCCAAGGAGTGTACTCCACATATCCCAGCAGCCTAGTTGTCTAACTTATAAAGCTTTAAGTAAAAGGTGACTTCCAAAGTTATAGCAACATTTATTAAGTATCAGTGTAGCCTGTAGAGATGATAATAATAGGTAGCTCCAGAGATTTGGGCAGATGTTATATCAAAAATGTACAGCTAAAAGCACAACTAATGAGCTAGAGATGCCATGATTCATCATAGGGGGGCAGTTTATGTTTTACAAAGTATTAAACACAGAGTAGATGACCGATACATATATAAGGCCAGGTCTATATGCTTCTAATCAAAGTGTGGGGGCTCCACTGCTTTATTTGTACTTACCCTTTATTCTATAACTTTTGATTTATTGACCATTTCCTTCATATCTTTGATGGCTTCTAAAGTAGGTAACTATAGCAAGTTCATACTACACAAAAAAATGATAAAACTAAAGCCCCATACAGATTTAAAATAAAATTAACTGCAAATAAAAGATTAAGGAATGTTTGAGCCAATCACACAATTTCATACAAAAGCAACAAATGTGATTGTTTTCAGGGATCAGCAATGGTTAAGATTGCATTTGGGACCGATGCCTTTATTCTTTTAATCCCTATGATATCCTATAAATTGTTCACATATTAACATTGTTGGAATTAAAAGGTCACCCCCCTCCAACCAAACCTAATTTACATCAATGTTACTGTTGGCCTGGTGGGCAAACTTTCCGTTTATTTATGGATGTTCATGGTGTTCCAAGTCTGAAGTCACTTCCTCCTTCCTCTGCTGGAGCATGTGTAGTCTGCTAAACAATCATTCATAGAAGAAAATTCTTTACACAAACCAGAGCATTACAGATAATCAAGAGAATAATCTTGGATTATTATTCCAAGTGTCCAATGACTTCAAAAGATTATCCGACGATGTATTAGACATTGCTCTTTTTAAACATTTATCTACTGCATGTACAGGACTTTAGAAAGATCTACATTTCTGAGTGCTAGACAAAGGAAGCCTATAATACTCTATCATAATTGTGACCTTTTAGCAATGTGTAGCTTTGTCCCAGCAACACAGTCTGCCTTGGCTCATCTAACAGGCCAGCCGACTGAAACCAAAGCATGCCACTGTGTATAGAACATCTGGATGCCAGACACAGCGAGTTACAAGACTCCAGCAATATATATCAATGTACTTACATGCAGAGAATTTAATGAATGCAATTGTTTACATATCTGAGCAATTACAGCACAACCTATTATTTTAGAGACATTTATTGCTCAATTGTAGTTTTGGTTAAAGTCCTTTAATTGCTGTCCAAATGTGTGCCTGGCATATGCAGCATAAAAAGACTTATTACTTCCCTAGGAGAGCAGTGGACCTTCCACAGTAGTTTGACATGCCGCGCCTTAGAACTATGTTACAACTGCAGACCAGCGATCAGCAAAGATCTCACACTCCACTAATAAGATCTCAACTCCAACAAAACTATTATCTTTAGCTGTACTAAAATGCGAAGAGCAGTCTTCTCTGCAGTGGAAGCCTTAACACCAAATGAACCCTTCATACTTTTTTCTTTTAGATTCTCAATGAACAAATATGTTTTCACCCTTATATCTTATTACAAAAGTGCTGTATACTCCCTGAGAAAATTAAATGAAAGGCAACCACCCCATGTATATATTCATTTCTTTGATAAGGCAATAAGTAAAGCAAAATAAATGTAAGGAGATAGAAGATATGCATATACTTCATATTTTAAAATGGACAACATACATTTGGTAACCCTAGAAAAGATCATAAACAATCGGAATAAAGTTGTTTTAAAGTTCTACTCAACTGAAAATACATATGCTTTTTCAAGAAAGCCCCAAGGCTTTACTACAGATGTCATTTGAACTGTCCTAAATACTTATACAAAACATGTATGGGAGAAGCATGTCCTAGCTGACAGGTACTTTATTGCAGAAGAGACAGGCGATGTCCATTCTGCAATTAAATAAACTTGCGTGCTTGTTCAGAATGTTTTTTCCCCCACCTCTCCTGGCTTTGCTGTGGACACTGCCATTTCTACCAAGTAATCTTGCATGCCCACAGGACAACTGGCGTCATGTATGGCAAGCTGGACATGCACATTAAACAAAACACTGCAGTTCTATATTGTAGAAGGGACTTTTTACATTTATTTCAACTTAAAAGTTTTTCCAAAGTAAAACATGATGCTATATGCTCATCTAGTACCACCGGTAACTGTTCCAAATCTCCAATGCACTAGAGTAAACAGCCCCGGCAGATTAGCTGACAGTAATGTATAGGACAAGCCAGCATAAAAGCACAAAACACTCTGCTTAATAATGGATGCAAATTCCTGGACAATGCAATGCCATGGTAACCCCATCACTTGATTTTGCAGTTTCTACGCTTGGAGGCAAGCAGACAATCGCCTGTTTACAGGAGCACAGAACACACAAATCGCAAGCTGTGGGCCGGACAGACTAAACCAGGAACATTCTGGGTCACAATCACAAAAAATAAACATTCAAAACAAGCATAGACCCTTGACAAGGGACAAATAGGGATGTTTACCCCTCCCTAAACACTTTTAGCACAAACCAAGCAAGTTTACATGATGTTTAGGTTCTCAGGTGTCATGCAAGCAAAATAGGTATTCTCAATTCCACTTTAATACATGTTTAAGGTTTAAAACAGGCAGCTAAAGGATCTACTTAAGCTGTAGTGTCGCCAAAAGATTTTCAATTCTGTTGAGCCAGTCTTATTTTGGTAACTTTGCCAGGCAGCCACTGCCAAGCTGATAAACTTGCTTTTTAGTAAATTACTTTTAAAGCTGTGTTTTAATAAGAATTAATCTTTAAACTTGAGATTATATATTTATCAAGGACAAAATTGGCCAAGTATTTCAAACCAAAAAAACTATCTCAACTTAGGGCAAATGCAGGAGTTTCAAATTTAGAAGTGGGCGACAGTCTACTGCATTGATAGTGTCCCAGCCTAAAGAGAAAAGGAGGCTCAAGGTTACCAAGCGGAGGTAACCAGAGGTCATCACAGGCTGGGAAAGAATCAACCATGAACTGGGAGTGAGCATGCCGATTTGTCTGTGTGGGTTGCAATGTTCTCATCCCACAAGAATCCAGCAGCTTAGGAAACAAAATTGTGCCGAAGAGTGAGATTACTAAAGATGCCAACAAAGGAGCCAGTGAGAGTATAGGAGGTAATCAAGGGTGAAATTTGGCTGCATATAAATAGAATTTACCCAAAACAGCCCAATATTAAACTCATCATTCATGAATATATACATAGTAATTTTTTCACTATTATATATTATTATATTATTATTAAACAGGATTTATATAGCGCCAACATATTACGCAGCGCTGTACATTAAATAGGGATTGCAAATGACAGACTAATACAGACAGTGATACAGGAGGAGATATATACATGCATACATACATACACTTTGCCCTTTGATTTTTTTTTTTATAAATTGAAACCTTAAAATACAGCCATTGAAAGTGAAACAAACTTCAAAAATAAAAATTGCAATCATGCAGGATATTTATTACAGAAGGGACAAATAATGTCATCAAGCATTGTCACCTGGTCTTGGCCTGGGTTCAGGATTGCTGGCCATTCTAAGTTACTAGGGCAGTTTGACATAACTTTCAGCTGTACATGCCGAGCCCTCCAGGTATGCCAGGATTGTTCACTGAACTACACATGTTCAGCTCAGTAGGGGTTATAGAAAAGATAACAATTTATATATTGCAGGAGCGTTGGGCTATGTGCCATTTGCAATAAAACAACCTGTCTGCCAGTCCTGCAATCTAAAAAAATGCCTAAATTATTTTATGTTGGAATCCCTATGAAGTGGTTCCGTCCCATACAGCTATTACAACTGCTCATTAATAGTGTGTCAAACATGTTATTGTAAGGCCCATCAAGGCTGTAAGGCTAGCTACAGATCCATTAATAATCATATCTGCCAGCAGAAAAAGGAAAGTAGGTTCCTTTTCTGACAATTCAGATGTGTGTTAAGAATGCTAAGTAGCCATTATGTATTAAAAGCAAAAGTAAAGCTACATACACACTTCCAATTATTATCGTTGGAAAACGAACGACGAACGTTCATGCACGATATATACGAACGATCGTATAGCACCGATCCTGCACATAGAGATAACGACACGATCGTTCGTAGATATTGTACACACAATAGATACGATCGTTTGAGCGATAGAGGAACTATGTGCACGACAGGAAAGTGAACGGACGTTCGTTCATCACGCATGCTCTGAACATGGACGATCAACGAACGACCGTACACACGAACGATGTTCAACGATCGTCGTCCAATCCGATCCGTCGGTCCGGTCGTTCGTTTTCAGCGACTTTCCTCGTTCGTCGGCGTCGTTGGTTACTTTTTTACGAACGATTTTTTGCCCAATCGATCGTTCGATTGGAACGATAAAAATTGGAAGTGTGTACGCACCTTAAGATATATAAGGCAACCTATATTGTGCAGAAAAAACATCCACCTTGCAGAGGATCAATTTAATGTTTTGTACAACTTCCCTTAGTAGAGACTTCTGAAAATGCAAGCCATGTATTTGTAACTTCCTGCCGTGTCCCTCAATAGCTTTTGAACCAGGCCTCCTGTGCTACAAAGCAGCAGTGCACAGGGAAACTACATATCGGTTTTATATATTTTTTTTTTGGTCACGAGCCAACTCAATCAAGTGCACCTACATTAATAATTATGCTGTCACTCTTATTGTTTGCTACTTCCCACTGCTCTTAGATTGTAAGCTCTTCTGAGTAGGGTCCTCCCCTTCCGTTTCATTGTTCGTGTCAGTCTGTCATTTACAATGTACAGCACTGTGTAATATGTTGGCGCTATATAAATGCTGTATAATTATATTATAATAATGCTGAGGTACCTCTTATGCAATCTGCAAACACATCAAACCCCATTTCAATGTTACTTGTGCCACAGATGTGCCTTCTTGCAATTGATGGAATCCTACCACACATCTCAAAAACAAGAGATTTGACATCCATGGAACCCCTGAACCAACTGCTCGACCAGAACTACAGGTGTATATAGGGTGTTGCATTCTAGTTAAACATGAATTGGGTATATATACTCTATTACAACAGCAGTTGGCTCCATGAATAACATTTTCATATGCAAGGAACAGTGGAGACCAGCTTCACTATTTGTTTATGAATTTCCCAATCATTGGGTCTCTATATCTTCTCTAAAATCCTTATTTTGAAAACCCAGTTTGGCTTTGTAATGGTCATCTTTGCTCCTTTGGTTATCATTTATCCAGGGGAAACAGACAAGAGGAAGCAGAGCCCTGCCTCAAAACAGATTCACAAAGCTTAGTAGGATAGTAATGGGAGAAAGATTATATGAAAGGAGAGGAGAACACACACAATAGTGGCAGGTATTACTTTGTCCTCTGCTTGGCTTTTCTTTGGGCACAGCATCCACAGTTCAGGACCTTTTTAAATCAGAGCTGTATAGAATTAGGTTTTATTGCCCAGTGGAAAGTATTACAAATGGAAACTATTTTGTAAATAAATGGCACACCTCTTTAAATTCCACCAGTGGGATATATACACCGGAACCAGCCCCCCATTTAGATAACATAAAAATGAACCCACACCCTGATTTTCCATGTTGGAATAATTTTGTTATTTATTAATCAGACTGTGTATGTTTTCTAACCGGATTGCTGTCTGGGCACCTATTGCCCCCTCTCACTGCGCCGAACACGTTTGTGTGATCAACATGGTCATTGTTTTAACAGATAGAAAGCTAACAAGAATAAATCATGCTTTCAACAAATCATATAAATGCCAAGTTCACCTAAATTCAATTACTGGAGCTGCAAAACAGCAATGCTTCTGTGTTTTTACAGACAATGTAAACATTTGAAGTAAATGTTTGGTGTGTAATCACCTGCACATTTCCAGAATTCTCTCATAAAATTGCACCCGAGAACATAGAAGGCATGCAAAATGATTACACAGATTTTGTGAATTGTGCCATGTTACAAACCTAGACTGGTGTTTCCTAACCAGGGTTCCATGGAACTCTAGGGTTTCCATGAGCAAGTCAATCTGTACCTCTAGGGCAGGGGTTTCAAACTCAAATACACAGAGGGCCAAAATTAAAAACTTAGACAAAGTTGCGGGCCAACCTTAAAATTTATTGAAGAAATTGAGGAAATTTTTTCTTCTCATTAGATATAAACCATTTTCATATGGAATGAAAGAAGTTTTGCTTCACATTCAATCTGGAACAAGCTTATAATAAAGAGGCATACCAAAATAAAAAATAAAATAAGATAAAATCTTATCTCTTTCTATATTTGTAGCCTAAGTTAAATTTTAATGGTAACCTTTTTTTGCACAGCCTAACAAAAAAAACAATATTCTTCTATGAAAATCCAACCATTCAAGTCCATGCCTTGGAGTAGTAAGGAAAAAGAGGAGCGGAGTGGGAGTTCTGGAAATGCCAAACGCGGCCAATGCAGAGCTAAATCTTATGAGTGACCCGCCATTTAAACTCCCTCTTCATTGAAATAGCACCGCTATCAAAATTCCCAGCATTACTTTCATGTATAAAACAGTACAATGCGGGGCCACGCATAGGTAGAGAGGCCACTGATGCCTATAGACGCGTTTGATGCCGGGAATTGTAGTAGCGGCGCCATTTCAATGCAGCAGCGGGCCAGCTGCAGTTCATATTTAAGATTCCTTTGGGGGACAAAAAAAAAAAAATGATGTGGGGGCCAGATTTGGCCCCAAGGCCACAGTGTGACAACCCTGTTCTAAAGTCAATTTAAGTAACACCAATGATCTTTTTGGCTCTTTGTAAGGTTGGCATTCTACTCAATTGCAAGCAGTGTAAGAGGTAATATTCCCATGGCAGGATTCTCCCCAGCCCCTTTTAGCCGGGTGCACAACCAATTTCAGTGGGTTACTGAAAATTTGGGTCACAATGCAGCGAATTGGAAAACACTAAATACTCTGCAAGTGAAATACACTTCATAACCCTACAGATTGTTTCAGTTTAGAAAAACACATTAGCTCATTCCCCACTACATAGGCTGTGGATTATACAGAGAGCAGAAAATATGTCTCCAGATAAAATTAATTCCGTAATCTGCTCATGCAATTTGCAATTAAAGGATAACAAACACAATCATATAGAGAAGCAGAAATTTAACCCATCGCCTATCCAAAAAGAGTAAAGTTCAAATCTAAAACTAAAATGTGAATTTAAACTCGTCTTGGGATAGAAAAAGATCTAACTATACCTATCTTATACCTTTTAATTTTAAAAGAAAAAGCTCAAACTCCTTCAAAAAGCCTTTAATACCTACTGTACCTAATATTCTGGTAACATGACAAAGCTGTTCCCAGGTCAACACCTGTCCTGTAGAGTGGAATAGTTTGGTCTGTAGTTCCCTATTTCATGTTCACATTACATGGGCATTGCTCGCTTTTCCTAGTAATGTCAAAGGGGAAACGGACATATGTGCCTCCAGCCTGCTCAATCTGCAAAGAATCTACATAAACATGTCTGGTCTGTAAGCAAAAAAACAATCAAAAATATTAAAGCGATCTACTTTACCTATAGTTGTGCAGGTTAAGACTGGATGTACTGATGAATCTTTTGGAAGATTTCTGCATACAAAAAACGTTTTTGGTTTTGTTTTTTTCTATATTCCAGCTGACTCGCTCCTAGGCTTCCAGAATGTTTAGTACCTATCCAACTCTGGCTTGGAGTGAAAGGCTTGCCAACCCCCAAATAGAAATAAAAAAAGTCACGATAAGATGCATCCAGGATTTATAAACAGCTAATCAAGGAGAAGGGAGCAGCAAAGATACTGCCTATACCACTTTCCTGATTCTTTACAGGCAGATATACAGATATATGAAATCTATTGGTAATAAAAATATTAATAAAAATAATATTGTCCTTGCAGTATGACATCCAGGTAGTGCAAACTGCAAAAGTCATCCATGTGCATGAAATATATTGACAAATTAGGCCTAATTCTGCTAGACATGACCTCACCAATTTCTAATAGGGCTTAGAATTTTAGATGAAATCATTTAGGAGTTTTAGTTTTTTTCCTCCTATAGAGGATTTATTTTGATAATTTGGTTCTATACACTTAGTTATATTTACCTGTCATTTTTTTGTTCTTTTTGGAATACCTAACTTTACTATCTAGAACAAATTTGAACTAGTCAAACACAAGAGCAGTGTAACATGCATAATGCTGGCATACCTTGCTTCCATTAACGCCTTTGTTTACATTGAACATTTTCCTGGCTGAGCCACATGACATCGTTGGGGGGAGAGACATGTGTTTGTAATTTAGTATTACCAAAGCTGGCTTCAATACATTAAAAGCCTTTTCTTTATTTAAAAAAAAATATATATAGATAGGGAATGCATGATAAATCCTCCACCCTTATAGAAATGACCCATTCAGTTTAAAAGAGCTTCCAACTTTTCAAACTTCTAAATTCAACAGAAGAATGGGCAGATACCAGAAAACTGAAGTACTTGACTCACTCAGGAGGCATAGCAATCATCATATGAAGTTATAACAAAAAACACCCCAGTTGACAAGAGGCCTCACAAGGAAATTGTCAATGGAACAAGTTAAATAAACTTATCTACTACTTAAGTTGCCCCTGCCTCCCTGATAAGCAAGCTGTATCTGCAGCCTCTGGTAAAAACTAAGGTCACATGCACACAGTGTTGTCTGGAAAGTGTGTACACCGGTCCTCCCATGTCTTCATTGATCCATCCTGGCGTATCAGTGAATGACTGTGCAATTCAATAGAGAGCAAATCAGTGCCTACTCGTCCTCCACCTTCTCCACTCTATAAAACACGAGTGTGTAAAGCACTCGTTCATTTATCTGTCACTAGAAAGGTTGCAGCAACAGAAGTTAAACATGTTTACAGCCTTACCAGTCTCACCGTCCTTATACCTGCTAAAGACCAAACTACCAGTATGAAATCAAACACCAATTAACGCACTTACATAGTTTGTTTAAAACAGTTAAATATTTTTGACCTAATTTTCAAAATGTTTATAGATCACCCTAAATCTTTACACAGCAGCACCTGCACCAAGGAACAAAGTGCAGAACTATAAACCAAATCTGTGTCTGCTGCAGGGCACACACTAAGAGGAGACGATGGCTTAGAATTACAGGATCTCTAACAAGTAAAAAGTCATATCATTTCAACTGTGTAAATAGCTACTTGCCTTGGGGTTACCATTTGCAAGATACCTGCCAATTCTGGCAATATGGTTTACAGAAAAGGAGAATTCAAATGTAACATAAAAGCTGCACTAATGGACAATTTCCTTGCGTGTCAATAGTTACCTTGAAAATGTTCTACTTTTATTGATCTTTACTCCAATCTATCTTTGATGACAAGTTTGTATTGATAAGAAACTATGCTAGTATAAATTTTAAACAATTAACATATGATATAAATCTAAATCAGCACAAAGACATTACTATTTAGACAAGGATAAGCAGTAATTGTTAAGAATGGAGCAACAGGAAAATGTTTGCGTAATTTAAGTTTATTCCTATAAAAGCCATCATATTTAATAGGCTAAAATAACACTGAAAACCCTTACTCTGGAGTAACTAATACAAGTATGCAGAATTATAAAGTACTAAAAGCAAGGGACTTTGCATGAAAGACCATTCCAAGACAAATTAATTTTAAAGCAGATAAAAAAAAAATGCTAATTTCAAGTATCACTATTAAAATTGTATATTTGTACATATATGTATAAGTTTCTTTATAATCCTGAACCAAAGATGGGCTACGACACCATATCAAACTTTCAAAGCAAACCTCAATTTTCCCATTTTGATATGTAGATCATAAATCCACTGTGTCATATACATGCAATACACCTCAGGAAAGGGACTGGATGAGAGATAAGAGGAAACTTAATTGAACAACTGTGACATGTTCTATTTTCTTGTAGATATCTTCTATTACTTCCTGTGGTCCTCAGAAGAATTAAAATTAAAAACCCCTATGATGTAAAAATCATGATGCTCTATGCTACTTATGGCACTTTTAGGTTAAGAGGTGGTCAAAAACCTGGCTCATCTGGCCTAGGTAGATTATCAAGCAGAGTCTGTGCTTGTGATTGGAGTAAAGGGTTGACAATATTTTGCAGTCTGTACTACTAGGAACATTTCCTTTCCTTAAAGTGGACTTCTTTGTAAGCTGCCATTTCTAACTGCATTTAAAACCTTCTGAATCACTGACCAGGAATGTGTATGAAGCTCAGGTGTTCAGCTAATTCCAGAACAATTTGTCACATTGTTATCTGAATGCTTGTTCCAGTTATACGAGTGAAACCAAATTATGGTATCTTAAAAGAGAACCAGTCAACATTTCTTAGGTTTATCTCCAAAAAAAAAATAAATAAATAACTTCCCATAGCCTTTATTTCGATGCAGGTTATAATAAGCCTAGAACCTATAAATCAATAAATAATTGGGACTCCAACATTCCAACTGCTGTTATTGCCAACAGTTAATAGGCTAAGTATATATAAACTATATAACCAATTTAGTTATAAATACAATATACAATACAATATACAGTACAGAAATCGCATTGAACGAAGAGCTCTACAGAAAATCTTCGCCTTTAGTTTCAATAAAAAATAATGAAATAGGTTTATCTTTAAAACCAGAATTTCAAGAATGTAGTACAGTTATAGACTAAATTTAAAGAGAAATTTGTTTCCACATTTGCCCAGCTTACACAGTTGTAACGAGCAGTTGCAAATTCTGCAAACAGTACCACACATGGAAAAATTAACCAACATATATAACCTGTGTCATTGACACAAAGAAAGGAAAAAAAATAGTATTGGAGGCACATAAATTGGAGAAAAAAAAAAAAAAAACGGTGCAAGTTAACATGCACACTTCCAATGTGTTATCCTTTAAACTTGCTGACAACAAATAATGTGCGCATATTGCAGAAATTTACCAAACAGAAGAAGGTTGGAAAGAAGCCCCAACAGATAAATTAATTATGATCCATTTGCGCAATGAAAAACTATTTGACTAAACAAATATTCTTGAAAACAAACACCAAGAGTTGCATTTTTGAACATTAGCTCACAAATTCTGACACCGACATGGAAAGAGAAAAGTAGCAGTGTGTTCTTCATCATCATTTGCTGGACACTACATTCTACACAGATCATTTAAATTCCAACACTGGCTGCTGCAATACTTTGGAAATACCATCCAGCATTTCTCTTCATACAAAGTACTGTTATGTCAGACATTATACTTCACAAAACCCAACCAAATCCGATAGTTCCATTGCAGATCCAGGTATCCAATAAGCCTACAACACCTTAGTTTAGGACATTCCATTCTGTATTGAGGTAAACTTAACGCTCTCTGCCTCATTCTCTTGATTTACCACTTCCTCCTTATGCTTTAGCGATGCTCTTTAGAACCAGCATAAGAGAACTAAGAATGCAGGGAGAACACTGCAACTACAGGAAATTAAGAGCTTTGGCAAAACCAAAAGATGCACAAAAAGCAAAGATATCCTAACAACTTTTAGCGTATGCACAATCTTGTCAATTTTTTTTTTTTTGGGGGGGGGGGGGGGGGGTCAACATACTGACCACAAAGTTTTTATATGTATTTTTTTGTATTCTTTACTGTCTGTTGAGGCAGCAAACCAAGGCTTGGAGCTTTTCCTCTGAAGCTAAAGGGTACATTTTAAATGAATAGTTTAGATTTAGGCAAAGTGCAATAATAAATTTATTTTGTCATGTTCAAGCCAATGTATATTTGTCTTAGTTGGTCTCTGTAGTTTTGAGGCTCTCCTGGAAAAGCTGTGTCTGTTTACTGCCAATCCTTGGGTAGTTTGTTACTATAACAATCTGTTAGTCAGCCAACTTCTAATCACTGAGCTCCTGTACACAAAATTAACCCATGTGAGGTGTGGATTCCCTTCCGCTGGCACTCACAATCTTGGCATAACAAGCCAATCTCAGATTTCTCAGCGTTAACGCAGGAGTATCGATACATCTAGGAGAGTAGAAGCTAAGGTTTAATCTTGCCAACATTCTGTGGTGATCATGTAACAAACAGGCCAATGCAGGGGACAATGAGCACACTTCATCCACTGCAATAAACTGACCAAAATAAAGCATAGCAATGCACATTTACTGTTAAAGCTGAACTCCAGGCAGTGCAAAGCAGTGCTAAATGGCTAATTAGCAAGCTGAACAGAGGAGAAAGAGTGAAAGATAAATTCATTAGTGTGTTGCATCTTGCTACTACAGAGTCCCAGGCTGGTGGAGATAGTTGAAGTATGGCTTGTTACAACTGTCAAGCAAAATGGCGGATTGGGTAATGATCGGGGATTGTTTTTCAGCCACACAATGCAACATTTGAGTCAAAGTGAGGACATGTGTACAACAGATGACGCTGGGCTGAAATTGGTTCATAAAACAGAACAAGCATATTGTTTAAATCTACAACTGAAGGGCTTTAACTAAAAAGAGTTAGGGTGTTGAAATGGCCCAAAGTTCAGACCGCAACCTGATTATAATAACTCATCACCTGTGCATAACTTAATGCTTGCAAACCTCAATAAACTGAAGCAATATTGTACGAAAAAAGTGGGCTAAATATCCTCCACGACAGTGTGAGACTGATAAGGTCATGAAGAGAAATACATTAAGTTCTAAAAAAATCAAGACAAGACAAACACATAAAACTAATGCAAAAATCTGGACTTTAGCTACATACACACATGCAATTATTGTTGTTGGAAAGGATCTTTCACGATCCTTTCCAACGACTAAGGACTGCACGATGCATGAACGGTGCTGTACATACAGCACCGTTCTGCTCAATAGAAGGGAGAAAGACGGAATGGCACCATGCTGCGTGCTCTCC
Source organism: Pyxicephalus adspersus (assembly GCF_032062135.1). Lineage (NCBI taxonomy): Eukaryota > Metazoa > Chordata > Amphibia > Anura > Pyxicephalidae > Pyxicephalus > Pyxicephalus adspersus. The sequence goes on from NC_092859.1 coordinate 24,925,032, forward strand.
CTCTTCACTTTCATTAGGATTGTTCGCCGTCCATGGATCCGCCAGGATGGTCGTTCGGGCGATGTACACACGCCAGATTCTCATTCGATATCGGCCCTGAGCCGATTATCGGGCGAGAAGCATTGGACGTGAGTACCCAGCTTTTAGCACCGTGCAGTCAGAATTAGCAACTGCCAAAAGGACAACCCTTCAATATGTAGTCTACAAAGTTGAACTATCCCCATGAATACAGTATGCCTTCAAAATAAAAAGAGATGTGCAAAATCACCTCCAAGTGACTTCTCAGGACTGAAAGAACAAAAAAAAATAGGTTGCCAATCTGCTTAATAAATCTGCCAACTGCAGCTTTGCACAATTCTTAAAATAATTTGTGCTTTAACACAGTTAGTATTTTTGTTCATCTAAATCTGCACAAAAGAGTGACAAGACATTAAAATTTAGATACTAAGGGTAGAAAAAGGCTGAATCCATGAGTGGATTTGAAGTTGATGAGGAAGAGGACATTATTCTTCTGTAATGACAACATGGGAACAAGGTGCGATCTGACAAGCCTGAGCATGCAGCAGCTAAGCAATTCTGGTGTATTGCACTTTCCCAGGCTACCTGGACTCTAGAGGAAATGCATCATGTATGTGTCATATCTGAAAACGTGTGCACATTCTTGCTGCAGATCAATATAACTTGTAGTTTCCTAGTTTAATGATCGTGTTTGTGTCATATGTACATAACCTAACTAGTGCAACGCAGCCTTGCTTACTGTAAGACGATCAAAGAATGTATAACAAACCTGCTGTAATATCTGATGTAGGCCAATTTTTAACAGGTAAAGCTATAAAAGCGTGACTATCAATATTTAGATAAATTATTAATACACCATTAAGAATCATGACCATTACTGGAAAAAAAGTCTTTATTCGAGGTATGCTATACACGAGTAGAAGTACATCAGCCAAGATCTCAAAAGGCAAAAATGTTGCTCAAATAAATCCAAGTACTCCTCACAACCTAGCTGTACAATATTCAAAAGGCCCACAATAAACATGTTACAACCCGGCTGTACAGTTTCCTTTAGATTACCCAAAGCAAGGTAATCCTTCTGATCAATTTAGTTTGTATCTAATCAGACAGACCCTAGCATTACACAGCTGTTAACCCCCCTGGCGGTCTAAATATATCTATATTTTTATGTCAAAAGCGGTACATTGATTTATGTGGAAATTTGTTTTTAATATTTTAGGTCTGTAATTCTTAGGAATAACTCCCGGGTATGATAAAGTTTGAAACACAAATCAAACAAATTATAATATAATAAATTATAAAATAATATAACAATAAATTTAACGTAATAATTACTAAGAATTTTTAAAAAATGATCAACTTGTCCAAACAAGGGTACAATAAAAAAAAAAAAACTTATGGATTTATTATTTGGATTTATTTTTTATAATTTTATCACTGTGATCAATTTGCTAAAAGCAGATTACAATGTAATAGGCTTTTATATTTCCCGCCAGGCCACGCCTCCCTAGCCTACCGACTCTTCCCCCATCACATCAATGAAGCCGAGGACGTGATGCAGAAGCCGGCCGGGGATCGCTGGAGGATACCTCTGAATTGTGGGGAGCAGGTGGGATTTTTTTTTTTTTTTTTTTACCTACCCTGAGTGTGGCTCGGGGTTACCGCTTTTTGAACATAAAATTCCCAGAGCCACACTAGGGAATACCGCCATGGGGGTTTAAGCTGCACACACACATGCAATAATTGTGGTTTGAAAAGATCTTTCACTATCCATTCCAATGACAAAAGACTGCACGATGCATGAACGAGTGCTGTACAGCGCCATTCTGTTCTATGAAAGGGGTCCATGGTGAGGCACCCCACTGCGCTGTCTCCCTTTCACTTTCATTACGATCCTTCAGCGATCCACCAGGACAGATCCATAAAAGTTGAACCACAATCGCTGTACACATGACAGATTCTTGTCCTATTCAGCCCTGAGACGATTATCGATGAGAATCATCTGATGTGTGTACGTAGCCATAGTCTGTACACAGTACACAGACTTCCTAAAGGAAAGACTTCCTAAATCCTAAAGGCTTTTACATATTCATATGATAACATGTGATGCGCTCTAGGTTTATCAACAATTATCTAAGCATACATGGGTATTAGGTTGAGTGTTTAGGTGGACTCTTAAATTACATTTTGAACTGTTGTTAAAGGGAAATTCAACTTGAATAGTAGCACAAACCTGTAATGTGCAAGACCAAATTAAATGTACCCAAGGATACATTGGCCTTTTTTACTTCCAGCCATTGAGTGCCATGTGTCTCAGTAATACCCATTTAATACACACTGCATAGCTGCACTTAGAGTGCTCTGCTGAAAATGGTCAGATTTATTCCCACCCAACACGGTTTAGTTTTATGGGTAGCTTTAGGGCAGTGAAATACCCAGTCAATACCCAAATAGCCTTTAGAAGCAACTCAGTCTACCAGACTACAATAATCATTTAGGACTAACCCTTTAATAGCCTGAGTATCCACAACCTGATGGAATACATATTTATATATTTAGTTTTGTATTTATGACTAGGATAACCACCTTTCAAATTGTGCAAGGGGACACATCAGCAAGTTAATGAATCACAAAATCACAGGCGTGAGCAAAGGTGATCTCTTAGCAGGCTTGTAAAGGAGGACCTAACACTCAGCAAGCGGTGGAAAGGTCAGGGACTTTTATCAGGCTACAACATATCAGAGGCTCAGATTGAAAAATAGGTACTGTCAAACTACCAGTAAATCACTCATCTACCCTTGCTTTTCCTACTAATTGCATCAAGGAGTTACAGCTTAACTGGGACACAGGAGAAGCCTGAGCCGGGTGTTGCTGTACCACCGCAGGCCTGTTTTTATAGCTCAATATTCCCTTACCAGAACAGCAAAGTCAATGCAATAAAACAGTTTTCAGAATACTTTTGCAAATCATTCATTATACTAATGCCTGGCATAAAATAAATTAGCTCTCTTTAGCACAAAAAGAGAAGTCAGAGATAGCGATCTATGTCACATTAAAGTTTATGAGCCAATGCACTGAAAAGACTCCATGAGTCAAGGAGATTTAAAGCTTAGTGGCAAGGCAGCAAAACTGACAGCCGAGAGAAGCTAAAAAGATTTGACATGTGAAATGTCAGGAACAGTAAAAGACAAAAGATCCAATGTCCAAATAAACCAAAAATCAAACAAGGCCAATTCTTGGCAATCATGTTGGTTAGTGTAAAGTGTTTGGACCTGAACCAGTCCAAAACCCTATTGTGTACCTATGCTTGGCTGTATCTGTGCCCCCATCCACACAGCCAGGTCCTCTCAAACCTTTTAGTTGGGTACAAGCCACTTGTGCCTCCCGACTGTCCGTTTAATGAAAGGGAAAGCTTCAAACACCAAGAAGGAAACTCAAGAGGTGGTAATGGACATAGTAACATTACTTTAAAAGTCAGCAGTTCATGACTAGATTCACTGACTGTATTGATGTGCATTCTTCAGTAAAGTTAGTTGCTAGTTTGCATCACTGGCAAGGTTTAATGTACTGTACCTTAGGAGAGAGATGTGAGATCCTATGCATTATGACGGCACTTAGATTAGCCCACAACAGACTAAACCTATCTACACTTGTGCTGTGTGGAAGCAGTGGTCTCTTTGCAAAGTCCAACATGCCTTCTGCTAAGTCAGACCTATAGTTTTTAAAATCTCAAACTCCAATTCTAATAAAGCTAAATTTGATTTCTGTTAACCATGCTGAAGGGAGTGGGCTTTTCTACTCCAGTGGTGCCTGTAAAAGAAGGAAGAATGCCTTTTACATTGCTGGCCAGTGGGAGGAATGTTACCATTACAGATGACCAAAAAGATTATTGGTGTCACCTAAACTGACCTTAGAGACACAAATTGCCCATAGTTCAAGGAACTCCTAGAACCAACAGAACCCTGGTTAAGAAACACTGTATAATACAGACTAACAGTTTAGTTGGCCTTTAAACCTTTTATTTGCCAGAGCTGTATTTGTAGTATATATACACACACGTCACATTTTAGGCCTATAGATTAAAATCCCCAAACATTAAATATTTTCTGAAAGCCGACACCCTATATATAGAACAATGATGCTATTTAAATTTCTTATGTGACATGTTTGTGCAACTTAATCCCAAACACTCATGTGACACAAACACAGAACAGGTACCAAAAATGCAGTCAATGTGCGCATCTGTGAAACAGCAAGAAAATACAGCACCCAAACTCTCCATAGGTGATAGTTTAAAATCTTGTACAGTAAAGTTAATGAGGAGCGCCATCCCTAAACAAGTATGTGACATTACATCAGGTTTAAGTTTTATTTAATTTTTTTTTATTTTGGGGGGGTTCTTGTTATTTGTTATAAATACATTTCTCAAATGCTGTTCTGGATAGTGCTAAGACCTAAGCACCTCCAGTGTCATTTGTCGGGGGGGGGATACAGCAAAAATCCTGAAGTGTGACTAAGTTTGTTCTGTAAAATGTGAAACCAATCGGGAAAACGGTGCTACAATATCAAAGACTCAACAAACATTGACTTACAGGAGTGGAGGAAAAGTATGACTCCTCTTTTGTTAAATATGGATTTTGATTATCAAGCCTCATTAGGCAGTAACAATTGAAAGAATGTTCGTTTAGAAGTCATAAGACCTGGATCTCAGTTCAGTACAACATATGTTTAAGTAGTTCCTCAAGTAGAAACTCCCTAATTTAACCTGAGCACTAATCCCACCTATAAGACCATCAATTGAGCAAATACTGGAAGGTCATTGTTTTTTATTGTGCAATGCCTCCAAACTGCTTAAGGTATATGAAAAAAAGCAGATATTTAAGAAACATTCTTGCACTGTAGGTACAAAAGGGGCTTTTTCCCCCCCACTAGTTTAGGCAACCAGCACAAATCGGGAGAAAATTGTCAGTTTTTCCCTCACTTAATTTACCACATACATCACATCGTTATGGTTCAGTTTTTCCCTAATAGCACTATTGGAAATCATATACTTTACAAAGCCCCTTAAGTTAACATTAACAAACTTTATAACGTTTGGAAATGCATTAGCCTACAATACCCAATTTCATGTTTACTTCAGTAACTGTAAAAAAAAAAAAAAAAAAAAAAAAAAAAAAAAAAAAAAAAAAAAAAAAAAAAAAAAAAAGAAAGAAAAAAAAAAAAAAAGAAGTGTCTATACTTTTTTATTTTGACACTAATGCAAAAATGGTTTAAGGGTAGTTAAATCGTCAGATCTACATGCTCAAACCCTATAAATGTATAATTATTATTAAACAGGATTTATATAGCGCCAACATATTACGCAGCGCTGTACATTAAATAGGGATTGCAAATGACAGACTAATACAGACAGTGATACAGGAGGAGAGGACCCTGCCCCGAAGAGCTTACAATCTAGTAGGTGGGGGAATTTCACACACAAAGGATGTGAGATATGTAGTGTGGGAAGTAGTGATGGTTTCAAATGACAGAAGAAGCCGGGTAGGCAAGTTTGAAAAAATGGGTTTTGAGTGCTCTTTTAAATGAGCAGAAAGTAATCCCAAAAAACAAACATTTTGGAGCGTAACAGTACTTAAATTTGGTAGCTAAAATCTCTGCTATTTTAAAATAGCAAGGCTACAACACTTACTGTAGCTTTCAATATGGCCATGCTGATTTCTCTATAGTATCTATGGATGGAGCTATGACAGTAACTCAGGAATGGATTTCAAATCACGTCTTTGTTCATCTTTGTTATAGAAGGGATTGATTAGGATTAGAAGTTTACCAAAAAAATGTTTGCAATTGTTGTAGGTCATATGACGCTATAGGAATTCTGCATTTCTGCCAAGATCATCAAGTATTTTATGTACTTGCCAAGTGTTATTGGATTAATATTAAAATTTACCGGTATTAATAAAATGCCAACATACTGGGCAGCGCTGTGGCATTTGTTTTTGTTTTTAAAGCTTTACGGCTTCTGAAAATAGGCCGATAGGAGTTCTACATAAAAACTATAAGATATTTTGTTTTTGTTTTTTTGTTAAATGTAATTGAACAGGTGGAAAAAAAAAAAATACGGTCCAAAACAGAAAAAAAGTTGGTAAATCTACATCACACAAATGCACAATAGAATAAAAGAAAAGATGAAAAATTATGCTCAATATATTTTAATACCAGTTCAGATCAAAAACTTCACGCCTTTGTGTAAAAGTGCTGAGATGTCAGAAAAGCAATGAGCATAAACCACAAGAGGAAGGTAGCACTTCACAGAAGCCTGTGTAGCCACAATGAGAACAGAGCAGCTGCATAGCCAAGTAAGGAAGAAAAATATAAAGAGAAAAGAAGCACCCAAGACTATAAAACAAAAAGTTAAGATGCATACTTGAAAAACGTCCCCAATTTGCTGCCTTTTGGTTTCTTTATTGTACTACTGTGAAAGTTTTTCTACCTGTTGGTCCTGACAGAAACTCAGTAAGCTCATTACAGCCCAGTTTTCCTCTGAACTTAAAAAAAAAAAAAAAATCCTTTGATATGCAAATAGAGATAGAAAAATTACCTGAACTACTAACTAGAGTAAAACACAGTCAGCTATGTCCAGAGGAGAGAGGTGTCCAATGTATTTAGTAGCTACGAGCAATTCCCAAAATACAGAAAATTCAAAAGTAAGTGTTAGATGCCATACCACTTTCCTTAAGCACTAAGCAGTAAAGTAAAGCTGTCAGATAATGAAACAGACCCAATATGTGAATATCTGCATACCCATTCTGTAAATATATTTGTAGATGCTAAGTTTGCATGAAAAGATGAAGTTCAACGGTTGTACTCATCGTGCAAAATTCAGACATGTGTATAGAGGTCTCCCAACATCATTTATCAATCTGATGTTGATGTGTAGTCAGGATGGACTGCTGTTTAATCCCATGAAGAAGAGCACAGTGGGGTGCTGCTTGCTTGTCGTCTATTGAGCAGAAATGGCGCCGTGTGTACAGGTCTTGTTCATTCATTTGTCACTGGAAACATTCAAAATAGATCGCTTCCACCTACAACTCTCTGGAAGTTTGTACAGAGTTTAACTTTTTTGGATTTTCCATCACTTTCTATCTTTGTGATAATGCTCAGCAGGAAAACCATAACTCTTCCAGTGAGAACATTATACAGACACAGGAAGAAGAGAAGGGGGGGGGGGGGGATTGCAAAGCTTTTGCAGTCTTCACAGTAACAAACTAATTATTAGATAGTATTGTGCATTCTCAGTATTGTTTCACACCCAAACATAAAGAAAACATTTTTAGAGTAACCAAGTAAAAAAAAAAAAAAAATTAATGACAGCAATGCATGGTAAAGATATCCTGTGTTTGAACAGAGTTAAACTTAAATTCCAGCCCTGCAGTTCACAAGTAGCCATACACAAAGAATATATCACTTTCTAGGAATTAATCACAAGGGCAGGATAAATATAACTTCTGAAAGGCTGGAAACAAGAGGCTGGTAGAGGCCTGTGGAGCAACATCTTTAGTTTAAGCCAGCATGAAACGTTATCCATATCATCTGTGCAGTCCCCACATGGGATATATGAGCTCATTCTCTGGCAAAAAAAAAAAAGTAAGGTCATGCAATTGCTTTGCAGACAAAGGAGCAATGATACTTGGACACTAGATACAAATTAGGCATGGCTCAGTAGAGCTGCCACACCCAGTCCCCAAAATCTTGCAAATCACTGTTAATAAAAGAGCAGTGACTAACAAATTTATGAATATGCAAAGCTTCCAAACCTTGAACAATGACACTATTAAAAGAAATCTATATCTATCTATATCTATATATATTTCACACACACACAAACACAATATTCCTATAAGGATAAACATTTAAGCGTATCCTTCCCGCACAGCTGAGCACCAACATCTTCTAGAGACAAACCTGCCGAATACCATTCAGCATCCCTAGTTCCCTTTTGCACCCTGTGGTTTCTTCCACCATTCACTATGATGACCTTTACTATCTCAAAATCAGAAGTTCTTGGAAAAGTCATGCAGAACATTTTTTTCCCAAAAGCTCTGATCTGAAAGACATCAGCAGTGTGAGCAGCAAACTTTTTAAAAATAGCAAAGTCATTTTGAAACAGCACAAGCAGATTTGAAGATTCTATTTGGCGATTCTTTGGCTGCCGAGTTGACGCCAAGTCAATGTTCATTTTATTCAAACAAGAAATTCAAAATTAGGAGATGTTACAAAGGTAACAGGGTGCTCTTCATAAAGGAACTGTAGTTTGACAAGGGCTTAAACTATTTACCACAAGTCTAGATAAAGTTACTTACATCTTATTAAAATTATTGTAAGAGACGAGCATACCCATTTCCCACCTTTCCATAAGTTAAAAAATAAAAGACAACAAAAACACTGACTCAACAGAACACAATTATCATTGTATGAGCTGGTGACTGAAGCTTTGGAACGTGGTTGCAGGTCAAACACAGACTTGTTAAAAAAAAAAAAAAAAGCATGCCTCTGCAATAGTTAGCCAACTTTAATGTGGTATTGCAGATGCCGGTTTATTTTTAGTTCTTCCTTTTTAACACAATACTTTTCTTTAAAACGATAAATACATGTGCTTCTGCTCTGCTTTCAGTAACCATAGAATGCAAGAATTGTGCATTAAAGAGCCTTTACTATAGAATGCTGATGATTACCACACAAGAATGCAAAGATATGCACACAGTTCACTGCACATACTATGAGTCATTTTCTTTATAGACTACACAAAGGAGTTTTCTAATCAGTTTGGAATTCAAGAAAAAGGCATTTGGGGCTAATCTATGCACAAAAATGATAAAGTAAAAACACTCCCTAAGGCTTGGTCCACACGAACGGTTTTAAAAATGCATGTAAACCTTGCTACCGCATTTATATGCGTTTTAGGCCCTTTTTTTAACATGTTTTTCTGCGTTTATGTTCCAAGCACTTATAAACCAAAAAAAACGCAGGAAAACGCCCCAAATCAAACCAATGGACAAGTTTACCCACGTTATCCCCGCTTTTCAATTTAAATGTTGCAAGGAAACATCCTGGTGTAGAATAGCCTATTGGAATGCATGGGAATTTCAAACACAGGCTTTTAAAGCCTCAGGTTAAATGCTGGGGAAACCGTCCATGTAGACCAGGGGTGTCAAACTTAATACACAGAGGGCTAAAATTAAAAGCTTAGACAAAGTTGCGGGCCAACCTTGCAATTTACTGAAAAAAGTTAGGGAAATTTTTCCTTCCCATTAGATATAAAACCTTTTCATATGGAAACAAAGAGGTTTTGTTAACATTCAATCTGGAACAAGCATATAATAAGAGAAAGAGGCATGAAGAATTTTTTTATTAATTTATTTAAGAAAATAGTCTTTTCCTCATTCTCTATTTGTAGACTTCGAAGTTAAATTTCAATGGTAACCTTTTTGCACTTCTATGAAAATCTAACCATTTCAAGTCCATGCCTTCGAGTAGCAAGGAAAAATACAGCTGAGGGGGAGCGCTGGAAATGCCAAACGCGGCCAATGCGGGGCTAAATATTATGAGTGGCCCGTCGCTGGAACTCCCTTCTACATTGAAAATTCCCGGCATTATTTGCGTCTATAAAACAGTCCAAATGTTGGGCCACGCATAGGCAGAGAGCCCCCTGGTCTTTAGACGCGAGTGATGCCGGGAATTGTAGTAGTGACGCTATTTCAATGCAGCGGCGGGCCAGCTGCAGTTCATATTTAGGATTCCATTGGGGCCAAAAAAAGGACGTGGAGGGCCAGAGTTTGACACCTCTGGTGTAGACTAAGCCCAAGACTCCCTGGCTAGCAACAGACCTAGCTGACACCTTAGCTTCTTACACAACAATATAGCACCACTCCACACTTACACAAGACGGAAATTGTCTCTTAGTCACAACTGCATGGGTCCTTCATTCATTGTTTCAGAACATTATTGGTGCTAGTGCTAATGAGGAAACCAACATCCGTTCAGCTTCCTTCAGCACTTCCAGATCCTCTTATGAATTGGTCCCCTTCCTTTGTACGCAAACCACAGCTGTCAACACCACAAAAACTGTCCCTTGAACTGAAAAACGGGTGATGTAATGCTTGATCGGAGAAGCCTAACAACCAACCGGTCTTAAATATTTCAATAGAAAAGAAAGACTCTTGGCTTTATGATAACATTTCCAAAATATTGCACAAGGCACAAAATGCTAAGCAGCAAGGTGTAACTTGCAGTGGCAACAAGGATGTATACAAAGGTAAAGCACATGAGTGCATTCGTTAAAATATCTATCAGGTTTGGGCCATTTTATTCAGAAGTGACAAATTCAGCATTTAATTTGATTACGATAATGAAGTCTGTTAAACACTATGGTTATGTGATAAAATGGCGTGTAGGCACCAAGCACAGATGAGCCTCTTAGAACAGAGGGTAACTACAGACCTCAGTGCATCACAGAGGGGAGTTTAACTCACACAAAACAGTTGGCAAAGCAATGCAAATCCCAGTTCCCTAACCATTAGGACTCTTTGCAAAATGCACATGTAGAAGTACTGGTACAGATACAGCCCAACAACATAAATCCATATTTTCCACATGGAGCATAGCCCTTTACAGTTGACTCCACTGCAAATATTTCACTTCACATCCTGCCCCCTTATGGGAGACAAACACATCCATAGATGAAAACACTGGACAATCGACTATTTGATCCATACTTACAAATGAAATATGATCTATTCATGCTTGTTGTGGAAAATAACTGATCCAACCCCCTCCCTAGCACAAACAGAATAAGCGATGACAGAAGGGGGGGAAAGCTGCATGAACCAAACATTGAATTATCTCATTTACAGATCACAAGGTTAGAAAGAATTAGTAACAAATCTGTTTGTGTAACTGCCCTCCTCACCCACACACTGAGATTAGAGGGAAAACACAATAATGAACATAACACAAAAATTAACATGATGTGATACAATTTAAAACAGATAATTAACAAACTCAATTTCAGCTTTATGTTTTACAACATACACCACACTGCTACTACGCATACTTAAGGCCAGTCAGACTTATTGTTCAAAACTGCACTGTGACCTGCTCCCAGGCGTCCGTCAACTGCAACTCCAACAACAATTTTGTTGTGCAGTCAAGGTGTGGATCCTCTTCCAGAAGAAAAGCAACCATGAGGCCAGATTAGATTTGTTGCTTTCAACAACTGCAACACAATCCTCTGCAGCAATGTGCAATTTATGCATACAATGATTCCCAACCTCTCCTGTTCAGTTGAATTGGAGTGGTTGGGAGTGCTAGTGAAGTGTGCAGTAGAATGCTGCAGTGAACTGCATGTTAGGATACTAAAAACCCATACAACAGATTGCACTATGGCATGAACAAAAACAAAGCTGAGTTGAAGTAGCCATGTGTACATACCATGATTCAACTTGATGCGTTTTCTGTATTATCAGGCACCCACATTTTTGTGAATTCTGGCCCACTCTTCTTCACTACAGTGCTTCAGTTAACAGAGGTTTGCCGACATTCGTCTGTGTACAACTCTCATAAGTCTCTCATAACCACATAACTCTCATAACCACAGCATTGCAATCAAGTTGAAGTCTAGACTTAAGCTTAAGAATCAAGGTGCAGCAATAAACCATTCTGTTGTAGATTTGCTGGTGTGCTTGGGATCACTGTCCTGTTGAGTGACCCAAGTTTGGACAAGCTTTAGCTGTCTTACAGATGGCCTCACATTTAACTATGATACAAACCTGAACGATGCAGACTGAGAACAAACTGCCAAAACATCTGCTTTAATAGAAGTGGTCACACCTATTGGTAATCAATTAATTTGACTAGCAACACCTGGCTGATAGTTAAACTTTAAAGTCCTATTGAAACGATTATGGTGTACTTTTTTCAGACTTCGGTTTTGTTTTTGACAAATAATCACAAGGTGTAATATGTCATGAGTTATTTATCTGAGGCATACTTTTTCATATGGATGTTAAATCATTAGTCCATCGAAAACAGATCGTGAAATATCAAGCTTTGCCACTACCAATGTTATTGTTAAGGAAACAAGAGGAGTAGGGTTTTGCAGTCTATGGACAACTCAGGAAAGGCAGACAACACTCCTATTTCAGAATAGAAATTTTTCAGCTTAGTTCACTTCTAGAAGATAGGGGCTCAACTCAGCGCATACCGAGCTGCTAGCAATTGTACATTACTGTACATGAAGCATTTTTAAATATTTAAAACCCAGAAAATAAGTATGTTTCACAGGGATGTATTTGTTACTCTAACACTCCGCAGATAAAGATTTAAAGCTGAAATTCAAAGTAACCTAAATTTGGGGCTTTCTAATTCAAGGTTGGTAAATCCAGGTTTTAACAAATGGAACGTTATGTCAAACAAGGACAAAGCCCTACTAATCAGTAGCAGCGAATAGGTTAAGCAAACTGCTGAACAAATTGGAACACTGCCAATGAGGTAAGCAGGGTTTGTTTCTTTTTTTGCAACCTAAAGAATGCAAATTAAGAAAGAAGAGCCAAGGAAGAAAGAAAAAGATTACATATACAAAAAGATAAAGTTAGAAAATCTACCTAATCCCTAAAAAAAAAATAATAAAAAGAATAAGTGACTTCTGCATCAAGTACATAAATGTTGCTTACTCCGTTAGCAATTTTAGACACTCCATGAGATTGTACACTTCATGGTGAAACACATTGCCAATAAACTTTATCAAACCAGCAAATAAAAAAAAAATGGAAAAGTTTGTAAAAATGAACTTACTGCAGGGCCATGTAATATAGTATTCTTTTTAGAAAACTCAAAGTATGGGCTGCAAGCAAATTCTGCAATTAACATAATATCCACTTTCTGCTATAATTACTGCAGCCAAGGCCATACTTGGTAGTGCCAAAGCAAGTAACAAATGCAGACACTTGTGGGCAGGGATTTGTCACATTAAGAGCAGTATAGAAATTAGTCACAGGAAACAAAAAGTAACAAGTTTCAGTATATAATACATTGAGTGAAAATGTTAGGTACTTTATTTCTGTAAGTTATCAACATTTTAAAAGGTATACATTCCAAGGGACCTACAGGTCAGTCCCAAGTGTGAATGTCCAAAAGCCTATAAAAGTTAGGTCTGCATTTCCAGCAATGGTCCCAACATAGAAACCTTTGTAAGATACACTACATCTTTACATGCACAGCTCTGTGTGTCTGTGTTTAACTATACCCTACTGCTTCTAGGTGTCAGTTTGGCTTTGTTCAATCGAAGCTAGTACATAAGGCAATACAACACTGCAGGAAACTTTTCCTCCAAGTAACAGAACACTACATATATACTCTGAAAAATGATGTGCATCGACAAATCACCGGCAGCAAAATCATCCAGTAAAATCCTTTGTGGCCCAGTTAGCAAAAGTGAGCATCCAAAGAAATATCTAAGTGATCCTGTAGCCGGCAAGTTATAGCCATTACCTGTTTGAAATAGTTTTTAATTGCAAATAAACTTGTCCTGAAGAAATGCTAAACCATTACTTGGTTTATTTTTCCATCAAATCAGTTTTGGGTAGACTGACCCTTTAGTCACAAACAAAAGTCATTTGGTATGACAAACACTTTACAGGGCACTTTCCTTTTACCATAAAGTAAGAATTGACCGGAGTAAGACATGTGCAAGTATTTAACTTTTCCCAGAATTTGCATTCTTGCTTTCCTAAATAATACTCAATTTCCTTGAATGCACTGCATATGTATTCTATATATGTTCACCTAATGATTTACATACTTTGCTAAGAATGTAAAAACACCCCCCAGTAGCAAAACTTGTAAGGAACCTCACCACCACCCAGGTGGTTTAAAATTACAAATATCACCCAATCCCTGCATTATGCTGTAAACCAGGTAAAAAAATTTTTTACAGTGACTCTTTATGACAGGCTCATAAAGCCAGGTATTTAAACACAAGTGTTTAAAAACTCACAAAAAGCTGAATTATGATTCAGAATTTATATATGCACCTGTTGAATGAGTAACACTTTTAGATTTTTACCTTCTGGAAAAGAAAAGGCTTTTTTTAACCTCACTTCTCCTTCTGCAGCCTTCTTATTGGACAGTGAATCAGCATGGTTTCCTCTGCTCAGAGAGCATCAGCTGGCTTAGGTAGCATTAACGTTGACAAAACAGTAATGGTAAACCAAGATAAAGCAAAGTTGTCATACTGACAAGCAGAGGTGTGTGTTAAAAGCTAAGAATGACAAATCCTTTGCAGAGGAAGAAGCAAATATATGTTTCATACATGAATTTAGCCATCTGCCTTCAAGCAGACTTATATCACAATGTAATGTGTTACTTGTAAATCAAATAGACCTGAGATGCCCAGAACAAGCAATGCCCAGAACACGCAACCATAAATAAGGTCATCACAGTTCTGTACATAGCTTCCTGAAAACAAAAAGCTGTAATAACCATATATGATGTCAACCCTCCAGGATTAAAATAGATAAAATAAAATGAATATGATGGGTGGGCCAGGGGCAGTAAGGCTGGGGGAGATATGGAGAGTTAGTCAACCTGAACTTCCTCCAGTCAGAAAGCCGCAGCTTTTAATATGCACCGAGAACAGGGCAAGAATGAAAAAAGAAAAAATTATAGAAATTATATACTTTTAAAAAGGTATATTTAGCTATTAAAAGAAAACTGATAAAAGACAGAATGCGTGATACACGTTATGACAGGAATGCACAACAGTAACACTGCATGTTCACAGCAACACTGATCCACCCCACGGCAGCTATCACCTGCTGAGTGTGATCTGGGGATACCCCATCAGGCTGTAAGACTTTCCAGTCCTTACCAAAGATACCACTTCCTCTTCTCTTAGCAAGTATAAACAAATTAGTTACTATACTATTTTGACTTGGCATTTTAAGAAAACATGTAATCCCTAGGAAAACGGACAAGCAACCCACGCTCCTCTCCAGCATCCTCAGATAGCCAGTTTGGATTTATCTTTCAGAACAGTCACATTTTAAATACAGGTGTGACACCATAATCAAAACCTTGATCATTTAGACACTACAAGTTCACTGCCACAAGATTACAGCCTAGGCGATCGAGAATGAATGGGAGCACAAAGCCCCCTGGGATACCTACATCAGGCATCCTGGGAGGCTCGAGTGCTCCTTCTGTGCTTGCCCAAGCATCCCGGGCATGCACAGGAGCCTTTGCTCAAACAGGAAAATTTGCCGACCTCATGCACGTGCACAGGGATCGGCAATTTTTTTTCATTCTACGTCACCTGATCTCGCTCCTGAGTCGGGTGACGTAGGATGAAGAATCAAGAAGAGATAAGGATGGCGGCTCCCAGGGTCGGGATGACGCGGGACCCGATGCAGGACACCCCTGGACTGCCCTGCGGGTTTGGAGCTAGAATGTATTTTTTTTTTTTTTTTTCAGTTTAGTTCCTCTTTAACCAGAACCCAACCAATAGTCAGACGTTATCATGTGACAATCACACATCCAGGCCAAGGCATTTATTATAAGCATGACTCAAGCAGTTCATATAATCGCTGTTTTTTCAGTGCATGGATAAGGATATAACAAACCCTACACGTGCAAAATAAAAAACATACTTCTATTAGCTGGAAGTTTAATTCCACTTTTACTGACAACTCAATCACTGACTAGTTGCATTTACCTGTGGAATGATCCTAGGAACCCTCTTATTGCTTGCACAATCCAAATAAGTACAAAGATCCCACCACTGTAAATTAACCTCCCTGGCGGTCTAATTATGACCGTATTTTTATGTCAAAAGCAGTTCATTGTTTGGGGTGGAAATTTGTTGTTTAATATTTAGGCCTGTAGCTCTTAGGAATAACTCCCAGGTATGATAAAGTTGAAACACAAATCATAAATTATAATAATTATAAATAATTTTATAAATAAAATAAACTTTATTAAAAAATATATATTTTTTAATTTGTCCAAACAAGGGTACAATAATAGAATAAACCTTTGGATTATTATTTTTTTTTTTATAACTTTATTAACGTTTATCAATGATCAATGTTTTAAAAGCAGATTACAATGTGCTTTTAAATTTCCCGCCAAGCCAGTAAAATTCACACCGAGCAACACTCGGAATACCGCCAAGGCAGTTAAAGTAGAACTATAGTTTTTCATAAAAAAGCTTAAGCAGGCAGGAATCCTTTTGGAGAAGGGACAGACAATGTCCCATCTGCAATAAAACATACTTACCTGCCTTGTTCACGATCTTCTAAGTTTGGTACACTTAAGATACACATTTCAGTGTAGAATTCCAGGGATTTGTTGGGTATTCTGGCATCTCCCACACATGCCAATACTGAACAAACCACCATGTGCAAGTCGTCTTGGCTTGCCCAATCAAGGTGGTCAAAGTTCTGACTCTTAGAGGAGGAACTGAAGAAGATGGCAGTGTCCATGACTGATCACAGGCAGGGAGTTGAAATATACTTTGATGGAGTAAGTAAGCCTATTTTATTGCAGAAGGGACATTGCCTGTCCCTCCTACAATAAAGGACCTGCCTGGTCACAGTTTTTGTTTTTTATGGTTTTGTTACACTTTAAAGAGACTCAAATACAATAGAAATTAAAAGAGTGTTGGCATTGCTAAGACTAAACCAGAGGCAATAGGCTCATGTTTCTTCATCCATGTCCAGTGACACCGCCTGCACAACAATCTACTTTCTGCTCATTTAAATGAGCACTCAAAACCCATATTTTCAAACTTCCCTACCCATCTTCTTCCATCTTTTGAAACCGTCACTACTTCCCATTACCACATATCTCCCCTCCTATTGTGTGATAATTCCCACACCTCCTAAATTGTAAGCTCTTCAGGGCAGGGTGCTCTCCTCCTCCTGTGTCACTGTCTGTATTAGTCTGTCATTTGCAACCCCTATTTAATGTACAGCGCTGCACAATATGTTGGCGCTATATAAATCCTGTTTATTAATATTAATCATAATTTTTGTATGCAATATATCCTGCCAATCTCCAATAGCCACAGTATCCAAACGTGAACATATCTGCATAGCCTGCCCTGTCTATGCCTATATCTTCATATTCTACATAACCTAGTCCTAAGCAAAATTTTAAACACCTCACACAAAAACACTTCTCCACAAATACACCAGACATTGCTATTCAATTCTCTGTTCACCTTAAATTGTATAGGCGGTGAAAACTTGTTTTTATCCTGGATAGATCTTTTCTCATGTTTTGTTAGTATTTCAATTGAAGAGACTCATCCCTTTACTAGTGCTAGTGAATATTGCCACTGAAATGTGGGGAAATTCAACTCGGCTGCCAAAACAAAAGATAAGTGTAATGAGACAGTTGTCAAGTTCTTTGCATACATATTAGATCTGTCTACCAGGGGAACTCTCTTCACTGAGATTTTCACCAACTTCCTGTTGTGTATCCAGGGCAGGAAGTAAAGTGATCTTTCATCAATGGCACAGACTGAAAAATACTAACCTGGAAGATTTTATGTAACCTGATTATTACTACAAACAAGTTTAACATATATATGCATTGTGGCACACTAGATTTTTATACACCAAAATCTCCTCCTGCACTGTTCAAACCACAGACAAGCCTCTCATTGTTCCACGGAACTCTTGGGCACCTCCAGAAGATCCCTAATATGTGACAAATTCCATTTCCCACCTAGAATGACTACCATTGTAATCTCCCACAAGAAATTCAATACAAGGGTCATTTGCTCATCACATAAAGGGACATTTCCCCACAGACCAGCAATGTAAGGGGGCACTTCAGTCTGCTTTATAATTGAAGTACAGAACAGGGGAGGGTTAAAACTTTTGAAAAATACCTAAAACCTCTGCAGTAATATTTAATATCACGAAAAAGAGAATCTTTTTTAGCAGAGGGCTACTAAGACCTTGGAATTATTTCGAGGGTCACTGGGGTAAAAAAAAAAAAAAAAAGTGTTTGAGATTTTGCCATTAACTCTGCACCAGTCACTGCCCTACCATTACTGTGCACACACCACAAACCCCACACAACTACATTCCTGTCACTAATCACTTGTAAAACAAATATCACTCCTGTCACTGACTTCTCATTAAATATAGTCGTGTCTGAACTTTCTCACCAGTCTTCACACTTACTGCTGCCAACAAGGCCCACACTACAGACAATTCCAATTCCTTGTGTGATTGCCTCCATCCTACTCTGCACAGTCACAACCAATTAAACGGTCAATATAATGACCTGACTTCTGCAAATGTTAAATGCTTCAGACCTGAACATTTTCAGACCTGAACATTTTTTGGCATCCTACATATTAGGTTATCCATGGTCATATGGAAAGCCTATTATCAAGCTGTGCACTTTACATGCCCTGTACCAGACACCCAATATTACACTTAAAGCTCTTTTGGACATATGTCACAGACTGCTCACTACAACTTACAATCAGGATTTTTTTCAATTATTTAGGTCATACTTGGCAACATTTTAGACTGCTCCTGCCACTGACTGCACACTTGTGTGCTTCTGTAGCTGACCACATGTCCAATGTGCACCTTTTATAGGAGCCTTCAGGAGCTTCAGCCTGCCTCTTGTTATACCTCAGACATGTAGATGCCACAGAATCACTTTGGGTCAGTGACAGACCTGCAGACACTCCACACCCCCACGGCTGTCATCCCTCAGGCCTCTAGACATCGCCGACTGCTCTGCTCTCATCATGCCAATAGAAGCTACAAAGACACTGCCAAACATTAAGGATTCCCCCTTTAACACTGCTGTCAACCATCAGGCTCCACTGCCAGTTTGCTTTTTGCCTAAAAACACTTTGTTCTCGTTCTTCAAGTCTCAAAGTAACAACTAAACTGTGCACAGAGAACCAGGAGCTGCTCCCAACTACTATCACCTATCAGGCCTCAAGAAGATACAGAAGCCAAAATATGTTATTCATTAGGGCTCAGTACACTACAGACCCCCCCCACTGTCAATCAGTAAGCTCCAAGATACTATAGACCCCACTGTGGTTATACACAAGGCCCCAGACCCCATTGCCACCTCCTATTAGGCCTCTATACACCATAGACCCCAATGTTATAAACTAGACCTCCAAACCTATAGGCTGCCACCTATATACCGAAGACCCCAATGCTGTCATCTGTTATGCCTCTAGACAAGGGGTGCCCACACTTTTTGGGCTTGCAAGCTACTTTTAAAAGACCAAGTCAAAATGATTTAACAACAATAAAAACTTGAACTTAACTCCTGTGCACGAAATAATTCATTTTAAAAGAGAGGGCTCCGCGATCTACTCGCATTGCCTTTGTGATCTACAGGTAGAGTGCGATCCACCTGTTGGGCACCCCTGCTGCAGACACTAAATAGGTTATTTAGTAGGGCTCAGTACACTACACACCCCAATGTCATACACTAGGCTCCCCTGCTATCATCCATTACACACTACAGACCATCCATTAGGCCTCCAGACACTGTAATACCACTGTTATAATATCTTAGGCCTCTATACACCACAGGCCCCATTGGTATACACTAAACCTCCAAGCCTATAAGCTGCCACCTATTGGGCCCCTATGTACTAAAGACTTTAATGCTGTCATTTGTCTCTATACACTACAGACCCCCTCGTATGTCATGGCCTCTATACACTACAGACCCCCTCGTATGTCATGCCTCTATACACTACAGACCCCCAATATGTTGTTCATTAGGGCTTAGTACACTACAGACCCCACTGTTATACACCAGGCCCCTCCACTATCATCCATTACACACTACAGACCCCGCTGCTGTCATTCATTAGGCTTCCAGACAATGTAATCCCACTGTTAACATATATTAGGGCTCATTGCATTCATTCATTAGGTTTCTAAACACAACAGAGCACTTCTGCTAAATATATTACAGACCCTAGCAGTGTGGAAGCTATAGAAATGACTCGTATCCTCTGTGAGGCCTCTGAACAATAGAGAGCTCAGTGCTGTCACTCTATTAGCACTCCTTGTACCTCCTAGGCTCCACCATGACCCCTGCGGACCCTCCTGTCATCCTCCTCCATGTCTAGCCCTCCCATCCCCCCCCCCCGTGGTGACCCCTCACCCTCCCGTGCAGTGATGTAGTCACACGTCAGTGCCGTCACCCCCCCACGTGTAGAGTTCCCATCACCCCTCCTCACCTGCAGCTCACACCAGGCTACTTCCACGGTGGTCTCCGTGTCCAGCCCCTTGTAGACGGTCTTGAAGGAGCCCCGGCCAATCTCTATGTCAAACTTGAGGAATCGGCCGTCCGGAGAGAAACCCACCGCCTTGGTCTCCAGCTCCTCGTTATCGTCGGTCGGCTTCTCTTCGGAAAAAGAAGGCCGGGGGATTGAGACGACTGGTATGGAGACAGCGGGTTCGGGGCTCTCCTCCTCAGGGGGTGCGGTGGGAGGGGAGGTCGGGCCGGAGTCAGGCGGAGAGCCGGCGATACAGTGCTGGTTGGAGGAAGGCAGCTCCAACGCTGTGGCATTTGAGTCGCAGATAACGCTGCGGCGGAAGAAGCGGTGCTCGGCCTTGTCCTTATCCATAGTATGGCGGCGGCGCCGGAATTCTTCGGGGCGGCCCTGGGCCTCCTCCCGGGGGGCCAGCGAGCTGTCCGAGCTCGAGCCAT
This sequence comes from Pyxicephalus adspersus, assembly GCF_032062135.1. Classification (NCBI taxonomy): domain Eukaryota; kingdom Metazoa; phylum Chordata; class Amphibia; order Anura; family Pyxicephalidae; genus Pyxicephalus; species Pyxicephalus adspersus. The sequence goes on from NC_092859.1 coordinate 24,945,822, forward strand.
TGGAAGGCCGCGGCGGGGCGAGGGACATGGTATCTGTAAAGAAGGGGGGAAAGAGTCCTCTCAGCGTGGGTCGGGGCCCTGGGCGGGCAGCGGGCTGTCAGTCGGCTCCCACGGCCGGAGCTCACTGGCCATGCTGAGAGCGGGACATGAGACGCGGCTGCTGCTTCTTCTCCTGACAGGAACACGGCGCGCGCCCTCCTCCCTCTCACTCCTCACAGAACGAATGGCGCGCACGTCGCGCGACGGAGATCTGACACACTGCGCGCGCCGCGGCACGCCCACCAACAATCTTATTAGCCTATCGCTGTTCTCGCCCAGTAAAAAAAAAAAAAAAATGTTCCCTCCCCAGCTTCCTAAATCTGCCATACACTCTATCTACACAGCCCTGACTTCGCCCAGTAACCCCGCCCACATCAGTTTGTGACACTGCTACATTGGCTAACTCCGCCCACTTAGCACCGCCCACTACACTTATTTGACATGCCTAAACGCGCCCATTTAGACTGGCCCCGCCTTTTATATGCCCGTGACAGGATGCAATTAAAGTCAGCCACGCCCATTTTATATAAAACCCTCTGCATGTTCTATGTATAATACAGTTTCACCCATTAACCTGATCCACGCCACCAACCAAAAATGACAAATTATTCTCAAAGGAGCCTAAATCCCAAATGACTAAAAAGACACCAATCAAGCGCACTTAAAAAAACGCCCAGTCGGATGCGATAGGCTCAAATTTAGGCCACGCCCACATTACCCCTAAAGACACTCCTTTTTTTTTCGTCCTTTCCACGCCCACTATAATATAAAATATCCCTGCTAGTGTTCTGCTTTTTGCCTGTTCCGAAGAGCCACGCCCTAAGTGCCCTGGACAAGTACCGACATTTTGATTGGCATGACCAGCCAAAAGTTCCGCTCAGCACTGCAAAAGCGCTGCGTAGGCCAGGACACGCCCACTAACACAACATTGGCCCCGCCTTTCCACACCGCATGTGACAAAGTGGAAACCACGCCCATTGTTTGCCTTAGTTCTGTGAGTCACGCCCAATGGGAGGTGTTTGCAGACCAGCCTACAAGTCAATGATTTTGGTAGGCTTTGTGCCGCTCCCTTTCCCGAGGGGTTGATGAGGTGTGATGACAATCAAAGGGGATTAGGGCCTGTGTGTGTGTGTATGTGAGAGTATGGCAATATCAGTGCTCCACTTATAATGGAATGTATGAGCTCATTGGATTTAAAGCAGAACTAAACCAAGTGACTTCAGCTATGGGCGCCGCCATCTTGCTTTTTTCTCTTCCTGATGATCCATCCTGATTGGCTGTGCCATGGGTACAAAACTCCCGCACAGGAGTTCAAGCATCCTGGCATACACAAGCCAGGAATGCACGGTTTCTCTGGCAACTAAAGCTCATGCTGCACATGCGCAGTTCCACTTTTTGCCAAAAACCCAGGCCAATCTAGCAAGGAAGACATACTATTGATATTCATATTAAGACATACTCATTGATTTGCCAGGACAGATTGATTAACAACACAGGGGGACCACTGTACACTGAGCTGGTTCTTCGCAGCTGAGAATATTTTGATGTGTGTGCGGCCTTAGAAGCGATGTGCACGCTGCTCAGCTTTTGACATTGTTGAATGATCGAGTGTATGTAGAAAAGCTTTTTTTCAGTTTTATTGAACCCCATATCATATAATGTATGCCAACCTTTGGATGGTTTGCATAGTTCTGTCCTAAAACAAAGAAACACAGTGACAGTGAGGTAATGTGGCGTCTTAGGAAGGGCACTCTGAACCGTGGTTATCCGGAACTCAGATAACTGGCACCCGACAGCTACGCTTTCTTGATTGCCCTAGCAGCCAGAGTTGTGACATGTGTTCTGCATTCAAAAACGCACAGCCCTGCTAGGGCTACAGGAGCAACAGGAGAGCAGAGCTGTCAGGAGAGCAGAACAGAGCTGATTGCTCCACTCCGTGATTGGCTGATGACGGCTCAAGCTTCATCAGGGTTTCCCTTTTCTCAGCCAGTTCCAGGCCACATGAGAGGGGACAGAGCTCCAGGGAACCCAGCAGGCAAAACCAGATTGGAACTGTGAGTGAAAAAGTGTTGATTTAGTGTGTGTTAGTAAGAGAGGGCACCTTAGTAAGGTGGCCAAAAGCCCAGCCGGGCTACTGTTTAATAAAAACTGCTATTATTTTGGACTTTTGGAGTCTGCTGTCTCTGATCTGCCTTGTAAGTGTCCCGTTACCATGAGCAACCCCCAGTGATCGACCACAATATGTATATATTATATTTTTTATTTATACATTTTCATGGATAGGAACCAAAGATTAAAACATAATGACAAGGGTCAAAGATAACATGATACAACACACATGTTACGTCAATAATTGAATAGGAAATTATTTTACAGGATATAAAGCAAGGCAGAATGCATAGTACTATACATCAAAGTGAAACTAAAGTAAAAAAAACACACAGCTTTAATCCCGAAGATCCATCAATCCATTAGATGATTCCTTTAAACGGGTCCCGCGTTGTCCTGGTATCCTTCTTGGCCCAGTGCTAAGGAAGTGCTGGGCGACGCCATCTTCTTCAGTCTACCGGGTTCTTTTTCATATATCACCTGATCTCGCACTGCGCAGGTGCAAAATCAGATGACATAGATGGGTGGGGAAAACTGTGAATGCGTGAGATCGGCATTTTTTTCCTCCCATTAAAGAAAAGTCTCCTTCTGCACATGCCCAAGATCGGGCATGCGCAGAAAGAGCTGCCAGAGCCTCCCGAGATGCGTGACATAGGTATTTCAGGAGGCTCTGTGCTCCCATTCTGTCTTGATCGTCGTGGTGCTGCACCCTTTTTTTTTTACTTAAAAAATAAATACATTTTTACTTTATATAAAGGGTTGTCTACTCTTTGATGTAAAGAATACATTTTGAGTTTTGGTCCACTCTAAGTGAGAAACACTCCACCTTTTATTGATAAGAAGCTGCTCCAGTCCAGTTACTTTGCTCAGGCTGAAATGATGTCCTCAATCTTCTGCAATTATTTAGTCTCCTTTTCCTCAATGAATAAACTGCAACCTTGTAACTTTGCAACATTGTAACAAGCCGCAAGGTGAGACGTTGTGGGAGGGGTTGACTAGTGTCAGACATCTGTGGACACAGCCAGGAACTGTACTGGTGCCAAGAACTACACAGGAACCACGATCTACAATATTATATTATTATTCTTGTATTTGTAAAGCGACAACATATTAGGCAGTGCTGTACAATAAACAGGGTTTGCAAATGACTGACAGATACAAACAATGGCACAGGAGGATGAGAGGACCCTGCCCTAAAAAGCTTACATTACTGGGTAGTCTCCAAGGTGGTATTCCAGTCCAGGAAGTAGATGATGACCATGATTGACACCTAAACAAAAATAGGTTTCATCCTACATAAAAGTATTGGCAAGGGGAATACTGTGATCTCTATTAGAGAATGGTCCTTCTCAACATATTCAGCTTGCTTCTACTTTCTACTTACTTAAAATAGAACTCAAATCCCATCTTTTGAAACTTGCCTACCTATCTTCTTCTGTCTCTCAAACACTCACTACTTCCCACCACTACATATCTCCCCTCCTATTGTGTGTTACTTACCTCACCTCCTAGATTGGAAGCTCTTTGGGGCAGGGTCCTCTCCTCCTGTGTTGCATGTTGCAAATGCTCTCCTCCTTCTGTCTGTATCTGTCTGTCATTTGGAACCCCTGTTTATTGTACAGTGCTGTGTAATATGTTGGCGCTATATAAATCTTGTTTATTAATAATATTAATAATAATATTAATAATAAATGCTTGGAAGTGGCATTTTTTGGATGAAGGGTCCACACTTTAAGTGTGGGAAACTTAATGGTATAAAGAGTAATGGTTTTCACTGACATTTCTTCAAGTGAGCACATTTTTGTATTAGTGCCATGTAGAACATTTGTATGTTGAGCTTGGCGTTCATTTATGGCAACATTTTTTATGGTAAAAACAAGAAATTACCTTCTGCAGAACAACTTACAACCCCCCACCCCACTACTACATACACAAACCTAAACTGAATTGAAGAATAATAACCTGAATATAAATTTAACCTGAACCTAATTAAATCTAATGTTGGCTTTAACATCCTAATGTAAATTCAAAAGTTCTTTTCAATATATTTAATTACAAGTTTATATAAATTACAACTTTTACTATAATAACCACTGGTGGCCCTACTTTGAACTCCCTTGTTCAGGCAATTTTTTATTATGGGGTATCAACGCTTTGTCTTTGTTTTACCTTGTCTGCCGTTCTCGTGCATGAAGATAGGACTTTGCAAAGAGGGTGTAGGGGATCAGCAACGCTAAGATGCAACAAAGAATTCAAGAAAAGGTGAATGCTAAAATTTTATTTAAAAAAAACTTATGATTCATAGGGCTCTTTTTAAAAATCAGGGAAGCTGAAATTCCCTCAAACATTCCCTGGTAGGGATTAATTATTGTCATAGAAACACAATGACCTGGGAGATTCCCACCCAGGGAATGTTTGAGTGAAAGTCAGATTCCCTGTTTTATAAAAAGAGCGGATTGTGTGGAGTTGACAGATTCGCAAGTTGGTCTTAAAGCTTTACAGATTTGCAAAACTTTACTATCAAAGTACATTAAAGAAAACAAAAGATACTGGATAAAGTGATGTTCCAAATTCTAGTTTGAGGATATAGGAACAAAGCTCCTCTTTGTTTGCAGGTGAGAAAAGAAAACCTTAAAATGAATATAAAGTTGTACGATTGTTTTCACTGCATGTGATATAGCTGATTGGGATGTGAGTCACCCACTCTTTGCCGGCCAGTTGTCGGTGTGAAGGATCCTCTTGCAGTTCGCCCCTTGATCTATGTATCTTGGCAGATGTACAGAAGGATGCATGTGAAAGGGTGATCGCAGCAAGTGGTGTAAGGTAATACCCAGCAATTGGCAGATGCCATAACCCGTTAACCCCCCTTAATGCCGGCGTATAATCATAAATGATCATATGCACTCAATCATACTTGATTGCTTTTCACAACTGGATAGTCTATACCAGTGCTTCTCAACCGGGGATTGTGAAATTGTAAGGAAAATGCTAGGGGTTCCCTAAGAAATGTACAATTTGTGCCTTTCAGGTCAATTTAAGTGACACCAATGATCTTTTTGGCCAAGGTAACATTCTTCCCCCTGGCATTATTCTCACTAAACACAACATTATTATACTCTGAGCTGTGGATATAGAAATGATAACAGGTTTCATGAAGACCTGAAAATTATTTCAATGTTTCCCCCATATTACAAACATAGAGAAAGGCTGATATATACCTATTGTATGTAAAACTGCTTTTGAACTCTTTAAAGTAGACCTATATCTAATTCAGAGAATTTTTATGTTCCACACATAATCCAGCATGACTGTGCACAGGCCTCGCTGTAAAGACATGCTCTGGCCAGTTTGCTGTGAAGGAACTTTAAGGAAACTTGGCCTCAACCCCACTGTATTACCTTTGATACAAACTAGAACAATTGCAGCCAGGTCAAATACAGTGGTACCTTGGTATAAGTCCTTAATTTGTTCCAGCTCCTTGGATTTATACCAAACAGGACTCCGTTCCCATGAAAAAAAAATCCTATTGTTATTGGCATATTATACACTGATGGCGTTGTATAAAATAATTTAAACACTGCTTAATACTAAAGTACATAAATACAAAGGCAATTAGATGAAATAAATGAAAATGTAACCTCACTTTACCTTGCTGAGAA
>NC_092859.1:24952324-24972580 GCF_032062135.1 Pyxicephalus adspersus
AGACACAGACAGGGGTCTGTGTGAGAAAGGTCTGTTTGGAGACACAGACAGGGGTCTGTGTGAGAGAACTCTGCTTGGAGAGACACAGACAGGGGCGCTGTGTGAGGAGCTCTGCTTGGAGACACAGACAGACAGTCGTGTGAGGGAGGTCTGCTGAGAGACTCAGAAAGTCGGTCTGGGTGAGTGAGCTAAAGTCAATCTGTGTGAGTGAGCTCAAAAGTGAGTAGAAGGTTGCTGAAAGCTTGGTTTTGAGCTGACAGGGAGAAGCCCTCCAGCTGATAGACAGGGACGACTGATGTATAGTAAGTGCCAGACAGGCAAGGTTTTCTTTTGCTGTTTTGTTATTTTATCTGCAACCTTCAATAAAGCTGGCTGCAAGCTTAAGGCTGATACCTTGGTGTGTGATCTGAGTTGGATGAACCAGACAAGTGCCCTTTGACCCCAGCAAAGGCGATCCTGAGCGTAACCCCTCGCAATATATATATATATATATATTTATATATATATATATATACTCATACATATAGTCATAAGGTCTTGTGAAAAACCTTTTCCACAAGAGTGTGTGTTCTTTCTGTTTCTTTTTTGGTTTTGCAACAAGCTCATATGAATGTGACGCAAAGATTTGCCATTTTATGAAAAGCAATCAATCCTAACCACCCTGCTTGGACTATACAAAATAAAAGTGTGTCTTAAGCCTAATACAGACATCAGATCAGGTCAATGGAAATGATCTTTTGCAATTGTTTTCAGTGACAGATGAATGAATGAGCAGGTTATACACAGTGCCTTTTTATTTCATGAAGTGGGAAGGGAAGAGTGAGTGTCATCCTTCTGTGCTCTCCTCCTATCAGTCGTTCATCAATCTGCCACAGGAGGATTGGACAATTTCAGGGAACCATGGTACACATGTAAGTATTTTGCATGAGAAGAACACAACTGTTCATCTCAAGCAACAATTGTCTCATGTGTGTATATTAGGCTTTTAACAGTTTGAGATTAGCCATCAACTCTGGCAATTTCTGATCAGGCCTTTTAGCTAGTTTTACCAATCACCTTTATTGGTCTCCCAGGAAATTTTCTACGCTGAAGAGTCATTACCACCAGCAGAGTTGCAGGCTTTCATGTAAGGTTTCCATACATTATCCAATGGTTTCAAAAGATTGGATGTCAAATTCAACAACATCATATAATTTATATAAAACTAGGACATTCCCAATCAATTTATGGGTCAAACATGCCTACAGATGCATAAAATCTGCCCATCCCCTGTTACACCAGGATCTCTGCTATTTATCTGTACCTCATCCTAATGATAGAAGCAATGACTGCACAATCAAAACTTTATTTCCCTGTTTTGGGGACATTTATTAAAAAAGTACTATTTTTTAAATAACTGATTGCATCTTAGTGCCTTTAAGTAGGTTCATGACTAAATTACAGGAAGTCCCCGGGTTACATACAAGATAGGGACTGTAGGTTTGTTCTTAAGTTAAATTTGTATGTAAGTCGGAACAGGTACATTATTGTATACCATCTCCCAAAAGATAAGAAAATAATAGTTTAACTTTCCTAATTGTATCAGTGTTCTATTACATGGTCAAGGATAAATATAGAAGTGTTAAAGTGAACTTGTCATGGGACTTCTAAAACTTATGCCTGTGATTATTTTTTATACCATGCCTTGCTTTACTAGGCAAAATAGGAAAGTTTTCCAACACTTCTAAACACCTTAAAGCAACACTTCAGTTTAAATTTAAAACAGTGCATCTTATTATGTGCATGCCCCATTAAATCCCTCATACTTTTTTGGAGTGGATTTCATTTCAAGACAACCCTTGCTCACTGGAGGAATTGTTCTTTTTGCAGAGGTCTTATACCCTATCTGCTTAGTAAAAGTCACCTGAAAAAAATATATGCTCCCTCCACTCTTCCTTGGTCTCCGCCATGTCCCATAATGTTCCAGGCATCCCAGTTTCCTTTATTGGGCCTGATTTCTTAAAGCTCCCAAGGCTGGAGAGGATACACTTTCCTTTCATCAATGAAGCTGGGTGATCCAGCAAACCTGAAATGAATCTAGTCTAGGATTCAAAAAATTTTTCTAGGAAATAATGATGAAAGTGTCGCCTCTCCAGTTTTGGTGAGCTTTCATAAATCAGGCCCATTATCTCTGATACCCTCCACAATCAGTAGTGTTTCCATGTATCCCTGCCAAGCTCATGCACCCTGATGATTGGAGAGCTATATATGTTGGAGCCCTGCAGAGATAATAGCATGATTTGTAAATACTGTACTAGCAAGCTGTAGGGTTTTTTATTTAGGATGTGGCTACTGTAAAGATAAAAGTTGTCTAATCTAAATTCTGCTCAGAGTTAAAATCTTTAACATAACCCGTTTACATTCTCCTTTTTTGTCATTTAAGTTATAACTACACTTTAGGAAGTAAAAGTGTTGGTTAAACATCCTTATAGATTACATAATTTAAACACTTCCCTCCCTTAATACACTAACCCCCTCAGCATTTTCATTTGTTCTGGGAGAACACAACCCAAAACTGAACATTTTCTTTTCTTTCTAATAGCTTAAATAAAAGTAGTGAAAAATCAAAACTGTCCATGAAAAGAAAATGAGACCCTACACTTTAAGGGTCATGTCATATAAGTAATTTTGTAGCCATTACAGAATTGCCCTACCTGGTTTTTGATTCCAGGATGAAATGCATTGCAGTCACAGACCTGTGTTGCTGTAATTCCAGCAACTTTTTTGCTCAGTTGCTGATTACTTTCTGCAGTGTTTGGAGCTAAAGAAATGCCAGTTTCAGTAGCTGATTGTGATATGGTATGCAGTTGTAGATAACCATTGCACAACAGAGAAATAAAGCTGCTTAGGTAAGTATTTTTCTTAGCAACTTTGTCTCCATCTAACTATAACAATATTGTCTTCTCATAACTGTATGGTGTTATTACCTAATCATTTTGTATTTAAAAAAATATGATTTCCTTTTTTCGCCTTTTGGTATATTTTAACCACCTTAACATGCAGGCCAAGCTGTCCAAAATAAATAAAAAAAAAAACAAATGCTGGGAGTGCTTACAACAACTAGCTTTTATTCTTTAAATGGGGTTTAAAGTAATTTAATCATTTTTTTTTCTGCCTCTTTACCCATTTGTTACCCCCTTCTTGTGAACCCTATTTCAACCTCCTTGTGTCTTCATTTTTAACCTCCTTATCACCCGTACCCCTTTCTAATGGCTTACTATTACTTTCCATAAAAGCCTGTTGTGGGAACACACATGTTACTACTTGCAAGTTAAAGCACATACCATGCAGTTGTGTGTTGCAGTGGCATTTTTTCTTAATGTCACCCCTGACATACCCTCTTAGCACACAAGCTTCACAACACACTATAGCATGTTTCTATGCTCTGAGATGCCAAAAATGTGTGTATGTTTTTGTGCACTGGTGTTCAAGGGCTGCCTAATGCAATGTAGGGTACAACATGACCCCAGCATATGGAAACATGAGGTCATGATCTGAATAGGTCCCGAAGGATTAGGGTATGAGGAAATGAGTCATTTGCCTTTGTTTCTTCATTTTCACCTATAGGGTTCTACGATTATTTTCCATTTATGGCTTAAGGATCACTGTTGAGAGGTGGCCCCTTGTGTCACTTTATAATTATCCTAATTATCTTAATCTTAATAATCCTGTCTTAATAATTGCCTTATTGTTATTTTAATTGCATTATTGTCATATCATTGTTCATTGCTGAGTTTATTATTGTTCATTGCTGACTGTACTTTAGTCCTTTATAATAAAGTTTTCCAAACATGAAAAATGCATAATACAATAAAAACCTATTGAATGAAAAAACTATCTCGTTGGAGTTTGCAGGGAAGCCCCATTCGTATCTAGGAGGCGGCCATCCGTATAGCAGATGTCTTTAACTCGGGGACTACCTGTAGTATAAAGTCATCTACTAGTGCAGGCATAGGCAAACTACGGCCCGCAGGCCGTATACGGCCCAATGGGGATGTTTCTCCGCCCCTTTGGTAGTTCCGCGGTGCCACCCCGAGCAGAAGAAGGACCCCGTCGGGGGGGGGGCGCACCAGCCAGAGCCAATGTCCCTGGATCTAAACCTGCTATATGAGAGTGCGCGGATTGTGTCACCCCACACAACCCACCCACTCTCCCATCGCAAGCTCAGATCTGCAATGGGAGAGTGGGCAGTGTTATGCCATCATGAGGTCATGTCCCATGATGGCATAACCCCTCTACCATCGACCCGTCCCCTCTGGCATTTTTTTTTTCAGATTGTGGCCCACATTGAACATGCATGATATTGAATCTGTTGGTATGGAAGTGTATGTGTAGACAGAATATGTCCCTGCTTGATTTAATGACATCACTTATTGACCTCATCTTGCCTTGATATAACAGAAATATTTTTTATTTTATTAGTTGTCACCTCTGAGCAGGCCTAGAATTATCTCACTGTTTGAAGAAGCGGAGGAGTATTTAGAATAAAACTTTTTGCTCATGTTTTAACAGGCTCCCTTTTCTTCTCCGAGCAGCTGGTAGTGTCGGAGAAGTGCCCAGCCCCAACACCGTCATCTTCCACACTATCAACCAAGTAGAGACTGGCAGAGCCAGACCCAGATCCCAAAACAGAAGACTTCTGTATGATGTGATGACAGCACCCAGTCTCACTGTACGCACAAACACACACCACAGATGGCTGCCAGGGTATTACTGTATTGCTCAGTTTCTCAGTTTACTCATTCAGTATACCATCTCCCAAAAGATAAGAAAATAATAGTTTAACTTTCCTAAATGATTCAGTGTTCTATTACATGGTCAAGGATAAATATAGAAGTGTTAAAGTGAACTTGTCATGGGACTTCTAAAACTTATGCCTGTGATTATTTTTTATACCATGCCTTGCTTTAATAGGCAAAATAGGAAAGTTTTCCAACACTTCTAAACACCTTAAAGCAACGCTTCAGTTTAAATTTAAAACAGTGCATCTTATTATGTGCATGCCCCATTAAATCCCTCATACTTTTTTGGAGTGGATTTCATTTCAAGACAACCCTTGCTCACTGGAGGAATTGTTCTTTTTGCAGAGGTCTTATACCCTATCTGCTTAGTAAAAGTAACCTGAAAAAAATATATGCTCCCTCCACTCTTCCTTGGTCTCCGCCATGTCCCATAATGTTCCAGGCATCCCAGTTTCCTTTATTGGGCCTGATTTCTTAAAGCTCCCAAGGCTGGAGAGGATACACTTTCCTTTCATCAATGAAGCTGGGTGATCCAGCAAACCTGAAATGAATCTAGTCTAGGATTCAAAAAATTTTTCTAGGAAATAATGATGAAAGTGTCGCCTCTCCAGTTTTGGTGAGCTTTCATAAATCAGGCCCATTATCTCTGATACCCTCCACAATCAGTGGTGTTTCCATGTATCCCTGCCAAGCTCATGCACCCTGATGATTGGAGAGCTATATATGTTGGAGCCCTGCAGAGATAATAGCATGATTTGTAAATACTGTACTAGCAAGCTGTAGGGTTTTTTATTTAGGATGTGGCTACTGTAAAGATAAAAGTTGTCTAATCTAAATTCTGCTCAGAGTTAAAATCTTTAACATAACCCGTTTACATTCTCCTTTTTTGTCATTTAAGTTATAACTACACTTTAGGAAGTAAAAGTGTTGGTTAAACATCCTTATAGATTACATAATTTAAACACTTCCCTCCCTTAATACACTAACCCCCTCAGCATTTTCATTTGTTCTGGGAGAACACAACCCAAAACTGAACATTTTCTTTTCTTTCTAATAGCTTAAATAAAAGTAGTGAAAAATCAAAACTGTCCATGAAAAGAAAATGAGACCCTACACTTTAAGGGTCATGTCATATAAGTAATTTTGTAGCCATTACAGAATTGCCCTACCTGGTTTTTGATTCCAGGATGAAATGCATTGCAGTCACAGACCTGTGTTGCTGTAATTCCAGCAACTTTTTTGCTCAGTTGCTGATTACTTTCTTTAATTTGTTTAGTACTTACTCAAAGTTCTGCAGCAGGGACAAATATAGCAATTCAAATTTAAAACCTAAAACTTTTACACTTGATTCAAACTTTAAATAAAAAAAACAAGCTATAATGAAAAAAAAAAAACCATTAGCAAAAGCTGCTCCTGAACTGAAACAAAGGTTATTGGTGTGCACTTTTTTGGCATTAGCAATCATTCCACAGTTATTACACAGCCTTCTTTCACACCCTATAGACATTTTCTAGCTTTCTAGGCCGGTTGCAAGTCACCAATCCTGCTCTGTAGAGGAATTTAAGCTGCAGAGGAGCCTCTGGGATGGCTGCGAGGTGTCCGAAAGTTCAGAGGAGATGAGTCAATTATGATTCAAACCTTTGCAGTGTAGAATTGTGCAATTCTCTTTCTGTCTTACTTTACCGGCAGTAAAGTAAATGGACTCAAAGTCTTTGAATTGATAATATTTTATGTGACAGACAGATAATTGCAACCTTTCTGGACAACTTTGAAATGAACAAACAGCTGTTCGAATTACCAGAGAAATTCCACTGTCCTGTATTATTACACCAGTCCTGCAAGCTTAGTATTATTTTACCCACTACTGGATGTACATGTACATCATCTTTAACAGTTGAGAGCATTATAGGGGCTATCTTGCTGTCCTTCTGAAAATGTTTTTTGTCTGGTTTTTATTGCCTCAGCACTTTCTGGAACACTGATCAAGAAGTATGCAGGTCAAATGTTTTTAGAATAGAAAACTGCCTAAATACTTCCTTACTATAGTTTTTGAGTAAAATTGAGTCTTCAGTAACTTTACTGTATCAATAAATGTATCTTCTGTTGCAATGTACAGCAGCTGTATCAATATTTAGGTATAGGAGAAAGAAGAAAAAGATATGACCCTACCTAAATTGTCAATTTGAGATAACTGCCAACTCCAAAATGGTTCAAATAACAAAAAAGGACAGCCAAGACAGGGTTTTTTTTGGCATTTAATAGATATATATTTTTTTACTCAAAATACAGCGAATAAAGTGATGACAACAATCAATTCATAAAAAACAATAGTGAAAGTGTATAATCAAAACACAATTTTGGTGAGGCAGTCCCAAATGTTATAATTATAGGATATGCCTTACTTTCTAGACACTTAATGTCTGACTAAATGGTTGCAACAGTCATATATGCTCCAAAAACTCTGTCCCGACGCGTTTCACCATTAGACTTTATCAGGGGGTACAAATAGAGACTGTCAGAGCAATACCTAATTGAGAACACAGATCTCCTCTCAATGGAAAGAAATTGCTGAAAAAGACGTTTACAGAAGCTGTCAGCCGTAACTTGCTTAATGGTATAGAAGTATGACGGTTCCAAGGTGGTTGGTACTGAGATTAGTTTCCCTTAGGGGACTGTCAGTAGTAAGCATGCAGTTAAACCAGAAAAAAAACAGCTGGATCTCGTATTCCCAATGTCAGAGCCTTTATTTGTATCATTATTTAGAAAAGCTCTACCTTTTTATAATTAAAAAAAGTCACCCTTAAAGCGGAACTAAAATAAAATTGTGAGCAGGCGGGTTACAAGATAGCAAACAAGTCCAAGGAAATACAGTGCATCAACATTTACACAATACAGTAAATGCCATCATACATAACATCAATAGGAGATATTAGTGGTAATTACTAGGCATTGGGCCTGATTGTTTAAAGCCCTCCAAGGCTGGAGAAGATAGACTTTCTTCAGTAAACCTGGGTGATTCAGCAAACCTGGAATGGATTTCTTCAAAGTAATTAGCTATTTGCTAGCAAATGTTTCAAGTCTTCGACCAGTTCCATTTCAGGTTTGCTGGATCACCCAGGTTCACTGATCAAAAGGGTATCCTCTCCAGCCTTGGAGAGGCCCATTGTACCATAATTAAGAGAAAAGGGGTGCAAGAGGTAGTAAAAGAGGGGTCTCAAGCAGTCCAGATCAGCAGTTAACATAGAAAAGGGGAATGCTAACTATCTTCAGAGGCCCTTTGCAAGAAAGGAAGTAGATTCAAGGAAATGTGTCAGGTTAGGTCCTGGTGCCTATAGTCTAGGGAATTCATGTACTGTAGCCAGTAAAAGAAAGTTTACCCAAATTCCCCTCCAGTACCACAGATACTTGCAGTGAGTTCTTCATGTACTTAATTTAGTTTACCTATTGAAACCACATCTGAATAGTAGGTGAGTGCAATTTCCTCCAATAAAGAAAAATACAGGATCATGCTGCACTTACCTAATGGTGAACCACAGGGATTTTTAGTTTCAGCAAGAACTTTTGAAAACTTTAACTTTTTACTACACATATTTCTTAAAACTGAAAACGAAATTCACACAAATAAAAAAGGACCATACTATGTGCTGTTGAGTGTACTTTTGAAATCAAAACCATTTGAACTTTAAGGAGAGAAATGAAAAAAAAGACAATTTTCAATTCTTTCTAGAAAAAGGAAGAAAATGAGACCACAGGTATTAAAAAAAACATACATAGATGTATTACTCCTGTCACAGATTCCCATTTTTTGAACGGAGAGAGAGGATTGTTGCAGAAAATGTTCACATGTCAAGTGTTAATTATTAGAAATGGCAGGACGTGTTATAGAATGGGGCAATCTCAGCAAATGGCCATGGCCTCCCACCTTCTCCTGGGCTCCAACTGACTGAATGGTAGGAGTGAAAGACCAGAATTATAAAAATTTGGAGCCCCCCCCCCCTCACACACACACACACACTCACACACTCACACACTTTATATCTGCTCAGGGTCCCAATTTCTATAAAACCTTTTTTGCTTAATGCCAACTCCGTAACACCCACCCCCACACAACCAACCATCCTGGATACTCTGGGACTGTGCCAGGTTTACAACACAAACTGGCTGACCTGTTGATCTGGGCTGGAGGACAGGGTTACTGACCTAATTCCTAATTATTTATGGACAGAGTCCAAAAATGAAACTACACATCTTGATAGCTTCAAAGTACATTTTTTACTAAGGAAGCACAAAATGAAATCCATATTTTACAAGTACATTGCCAACCACAGTGATAGGCTACAGTGGTGCTCCCTACCCCATTCCAAAAAAATCTATAGCGTTTTTTCTCATTTGCCATACCAATAGATTCCTATTACGGTTTATGGATTTGTTTCATCAGACTTTCCAGGAATGATCATTTGTTAAATTTTAACACCTTTTTGGGTGCTTGCATACTCTTACCAGTATATTCTGTTTCAGAACAAACAATAGTACATTTACATTCATAGACACTTTTTAAAACATACTTCTCAAGTGTTACATATTTGGACTGGTAATCAGAATAGTCAGCACCTTTTTTATTTTATTTTGTATTTCCTTTTTTACTTGCTGATAGCTGATATATCAATTCATATTATGTTATGTTGCTTTATGAAGAAACTCTCTACCCAAGGTCACTAACAATCAACCATTTCTAAACTATTTCTATCACTAACAATCAGCTTTTTCTTATATAATATAGTTTATATAATATAGCCAGGACACTATCTGCATGGAGTTTGCAAGTTCTCCTCCTGACTGTGTGGGTTTCCCCTGGGTCTTCCGGTTTCCTCCCACATCCCAAAAACATGCAGTAAGGTTAATTGGCTACCCCCCAAAATTGACCTTAGACTGAAATAAAAGACATATTACTATAGTAGGGACATTCGATTGTGAGTCCCTTTGAGGGACAGCTAGCGGCATGACTATGGACTTTGTACAGCACTGCATAATATGATGGCACTATATAAATACTGCGTAATAATATAAATAATAATAAAGTCTATTTCAGTAAGTGTTAGGTCTGTGGACTACCAGTGTCAATAACAACAAGAACTTTGCTATTCATTTTAACTATTTTACCAGTCTATTTCCAGTGCCCGCTGTAACTGCTGACACAAAACAGGAAGTATGATCAACTTTTTAACATTTAAAGTACATTTTTTGATATAGGCAAGTCCTTTAACCCTTTGCAAATTTTGCTTAAGAAAACATAGAGTTACCAAACCTTTGACAATGTAGTTCCTGCCACCAAGTAGTCCTAAAAATACTTAGGAACAGGTCTAGTTCACAAAACAAAGGGGTGAGCATATATACATAGCACAGCTCAGTCATTAAACATAGGGCATGGTGGCTCAGAGGTTAGCACCCTAGCACTTTGCAGTGCTAGGTCCCAGGTTTGAATCTCAGTCAAGGAACTATCTGCATGGAGTTTGCAAGTTCTCCCCGTGTTTGTGTGGGTTTCCTCCCACATTCCGAAACATGCAGTTAGGTTAATTGGCTTCACCCAAAAATTGACCTTAGACTGTGGTAATGACATATGACTACGGTAGGGACATTAGATTGTGAGCCCCTTTGAGGGACAGATAGGGACATGACTATGATTTGTAAAGCACTGTGTAATATGTATGGATGTATTTATAATAATACATAATAGAAAATAATGCATTAACCTATATTACCACCCGATACAAGGGACCTGATTTATTTAAGCCTGGAGAAGATAGGCTGTCACGGGAGAACTTGGGTTATCCAGCAAACCTCAAATCAATCTGGTCTAGAACAAACAAGAAAACATTTGCCATCTAATAGCAAATTATTTTTAAGGACTCCATTATAGGTTTAATAGATCACTTAGGTTCTCCCATGATAGTCTATTTTCTCCAGTCTTGGTGAGCTTTAATAAACTACACCCAATATGCACAATATCTACGACTATGTATGTATACTAATTTGTTTAAAAAATTATCTTACTCAAAATTCAATAGAAGTGATACATTTTAAATAATCCTGAATTAAGGCTGCTTAATTCATAGATTCCTGAAGCACACATTGACATGATCAGTGCCGGAATGAAAACTATTTAAATGTTAAGAGCTTAATTGCCTATGATTAGTGTTGATTTTCAGTTTCGGGCTGATTGCTAAATTGTTTTGCCTATCTGGCATTGGGTAAATGTTCATATAACCAAATACCTGCGCCATATGAGCTAACTTCATTTAGTTTGTTCTCTGTACATGATGGGTAGCCACTTTTTTTTTACTGTAAATAATGAGCAAGAAGTCTGTTGCCAAGGTATAAGGCTGTAACAGAAACCCTATAACACTGGGACATTCAAGGTGTTAAAGAACAAATTTTTATAAGGTGTTTAGGAAAAAACTTTTATAATTCTTTACAATAGATTAAAGTCTAATAGCAAAATTACTTCTGGTCACACACTAATACGTTATTAATACAATTCCAAGCATAAGTGCATAACATACAGTATTACAATTCACTGATATTTACCAATAAAGTCCAAACATGGATGAGACAGAATAATTAGCTGTTTTTCTTTATTGTTGTTGGGCTAGTAGCTCCAATGAGTTTCATGCAGAATATTTCTTTAGGAGTGTAAGAAGGTAGAAGTAACCACATGTAACAATCCTATGCTCAATGTAACATGCCCCCCAAAAAAGGTCAAAGGCCATAAAGCCAGAATCTAAAAAAGTAGCCAGCAATTACATCAAATCAATGTGTGTGAAAGCTGAAAAAGTATACATGCATTATTCCACAAGGCCACGGGATAGCATCATTGTATACATACATGTGTGCCAATAGAAGTGTGCCAGCCAAGTTCATCTGTGTTTATGTGGGGGATCAGCCACGATGCAAAAAACCCACCAGCTGTCCTGGTAAGAGCTGATGCTCAAAGGAACACTCACCATTGCATACCTTGACAACAGGCTACAATTGACACAAACAGTAGTGAGCTATTACTAGTATACACAACAAGCAGTGGCTGCACTTTGTGGCAATTGTTCTCATAATAGCATAATTTGATCAATACTATATGTGATGTGAAAATTAAAGATGGAAAGAAGTAATGGAAAAAGTTTTGATGCCACCACAAAAAATACAAAATTAGGAAAGCACAGCACAGGTAATAAACCAAAAACATATTGAGAACTGTGGCCTCTATACCCCACTTCTCACCTAACATGGAATCCTACATCCTTAAAACAGACCTATCCAGTAAACATCTGATGAAACCCTTCTCCTCTATATATCAAAATCTAAAAAAAAAAAAAAACCTCAATTCCAAAAATCCAAGGCCCCTTAAAGGCTTTCCCTGGCAAGAAATTAAAAATTTACCTCTTTTGTAACTTGCATTGGCAAACCGGATTACAAAAAAAATCACAGAGTAAAGTCCCTTATAAAAACTATTACTTTCAGAAGCATTCATTTTATATTGCACTCAGTTATTTCTCTCAGTGACCCCTACTGTATAGTAAAAGATTGATGGTAAGTATTTACATTATTCTTTTTTTCTTGGCTGGTAACTTAGTTCCTGTTGACATGACCCCAGAACTCTGTTTACCAAGAGCCTTTTCCCTACGTGATGTGTGTTGGCAGGTTCATTGGAATCAATTCCACAATACTGTTTTGTAGAGAAGTAAATCAATGGGAGTCATGGGAGTACTAAACAAATTTGGGTTTGTTTGGTTACAAGCGGTGACTTATCACCTTGCTAGGGATATTTTTCTTAGCTTTGTAAATGTGGCGAAATGTTACCTTTGTGAAGAATACCCAGTCACATACAAGAAGATCTAAAAAAAACAAAAACAGGATTTTTTCTTGCACATAATTGGATGGGTAAATGTCCCTTTTAAGGGGATAATTCACATATTTCCCAAGTAAATCAGCCCCAATGTGTATGTGCAGAATAGGGGGGCTGCTTTAGTATACTTTAGTATTCCCCATCAATTTTCTTCTTTGAGCAACAGAAAACATTAGGTATGGAAGGGGAGGTCACATGAGTAGGAGATGGCCCAGCACAGACAAAATGTAGACATTACTAGAAGAAGAGAATGATATGATGTAGAAGGAGGGAGGGGGCTTTGCTAGATAATTGTGCTCTTACCTACAATTTTTAGTGACATGATTTCTTAAAGTTTGGTAACTGAGTTGATTTAAAGTAAAAATTGTAACCTCTTTCTGTCAGGGTCCTCTCCTCCTCCTGTGCCACTGTCTATATCCGTCATTTGCAACCTCTATTTATTGCACAGCGCTGCATTATATGTTGGCGCTATATAAATACAGTTTATTAATAATATTATTTTCATTTTCCCTTTTTGGCTGAATTGCTTTATTGTACCTAATACAGTCAGAGGGAAAATCACCATGATTATGTTCAAGACATTCACACATTAGGAGAAAACATATTTAGTTCACTTGGATGTGAAAGTTACATTTATTTATATATTTTTAGAGGGATGACTGTTAAATTACTTTATTTCCTTAATATCTGTACTTCATAAGAAAAAGTTGATTCTATTTTTATCCTAACAAAGAATATGCTGACTGTTTCCCTTTTATTTTAGAGAAAGTTTTCAGCTTGTGTTTATTTCTGTATAGTTAGATATAATACATGACGATGGGGGGCCTTGGGAACTCCAGGCAGATTTAAAAGGCAAACATGTGACAGTAGTGTTCTTCTCTAAAAAAAAACATTATTTTTCCATTTCTCGATAGTTTAAATAATGCAATGAGCAAAATTGCATTCACCTAAAATATAATGCATTATTTAACATTTTAAAGCAATTTCAAAAGATATTTTTATCTAAATCTGCCAATTGCATTAAATTACATGCTGCAGGAGATCAACAGTAGATGACAAGAGGGTAAGCATTTTGTTTATGATGACAGTTTGGTGATGGAGCAGAATTATTGTCATCCAGTTAGGGTTCACTTCGACATTATTCTTTTGCATTCTTTTTTTTTTTGGTAGGCGGGGGATATTCTATTATATATTTAAAATTTCCTAAAATATCTCCTCTTTATAAGAAATGCCCTATTTGTGTTTTGACTGTAATAGTTTTAGAGAACTTCTACTTTCTTCTGGTAAATCACTACCTGAAATTTCTGCACCAAGTTGCCTGCACAATTAAAGAGAGTGTGTTACTCACTAAGTGTCATATCCAAACATTCCATTGGTGTTTCAAATACCCCACTTGTGTCATGTGATCATGGTGGTAAACACTTCATCTAAAACCAAACCATGTCTTGTACAAATCAGTGGAGTCGGGTGATCCAGCAAACCTGGAATGGATTTGGTCCAAGATTTAAAACATTACAAATAACTAACATAACAAATAACTAATGCCTTTTAGGAAATCCATTCCAGGTTTGCTTGATCACCCAGCTTCATTGATGAAAGTGTATCCACTCCAGCCTTGGAGAACTTTGATAAATCAGGTGCAATGTGTCTAGGTCCTGTGGCTGCAAAACAAGCCCAAATCATCACCACTGTGCCACCCTTTGTGCTGTGCATCTTCACAAACCTAAGCTGTGCTGCCATGTTCTTTATAGAAACAAGAGACTTTCTTCTGGCAACCCTTTCTAAACCAGCCATACTTGTTCTGACATTTTCTAACTGTATTGTCATGAACTCTAACATTTACCATGCTAACTGAGGCTTTTACAGTCTGAGATTGAGCTCTTGGGGATTTTGAAGTTTCTCTTAGAATTACACAATCTGACCTTGGGGTGAATTTGCTAGGTCGTCAATGTTTGAGAAGATTGACAACTGTTTTCCACTTATGAATAATCTTTTTACTGTGGAATGGCATGCTACTGATTGTTTGAAAGGTCCTTATATCAGATTGATAGGCATAGACAGTCGCTTCTCTAAGATTATTGATAATGTTTTTCTTCTTTGGCACTCTGTTAACACAACTTCTGCTCTTAACACTTTCTTCTGATCAAAATAAACAAATGTATTTTATTGGTGGCACCTGGCTACTAGTGCTCTCCTAATTTCTATGGAAGTGGTAAGGCTGTACTTATTTTTTAACACATTGTTTCTGCATTTTGACTTAGTTTTGACAAGCAAATAATGACAACAGATAAAATGTGATGTGTTGTTGTTGTTGTTGTTCTGAATTTTTTCACCATTTTCAAAAACTGCTGAGGACCAGGCAATTTTTTTTTATTACGTCCTGACCATAAAACCTTGGAATTAGAATTTCTTTTTCTCATAACTGTATGTGACAACTGAGGTTAAAGGAGGGAAATGTGAACCTCTATATATTGCCACTGATTCTCTTCAGCTTGGCATAGCTGGACAGGGTGGGGATAGGCAGAGGCACAGCAAGAAGGTAGGCACAGATCCTGAACAGTTCTGGAAGCCTGGCGTGAGCTAATGTACATATTAGCCATCAGTTGCATCTTTACAAACTAGCTTTAGAAACTGAATATAAAGATTAATTATACTTAAAGGTCTGAATAGCTTTGATTGGAAACTAAACTCTAAACTAAATTTATTTTTAAAACAAAGTGTATCATAAATAATATTTTGTATCCATCCTGTATCTTCCTGTATACAGGTAGTCCCTGGGTTAAGGACATCCAACATACGGAGGACTCCTAGATATTAACGGGGCTTCCTAGCTTGCTAGTGTGCAGGATGGAGGCCTGGGGGGGTTTGCATGATTTGCAGAAGAAATATTTTGCTAAACACAGCTGAGATTGTGGGTGATCTTAAGAGCTGAGCTGAACTGTAGCATCTTGTAACTCTTTAATGACCAAGACAAACTCTGCAGTTGTTTCTTTTTGCATATCAAAGCACAGCTTGCTGCAGAAGATAATGAATGTCTAGGCTCCATACATTTTTTTTTTGCTTTGTGATAAACTCACAGCACAGTGAGGATTTTATACAGTAACTGACACCACACATCT
This sequence comes from Pyxicephalus adspersus, assembly GCF_032062135.1. Lineage (NCBI taxonomy): Eukaryota > Metazoa > Chordata > Amphibia > Anura > Pyxicephalidae > Pyxicephalus > Pyxicephalus adspersus. The sequence continues at coordinate 24,968,122 of NC_092859.1, forward strand.
GTCCTAATTGCAAAAAAACATCTGTCCTAATTGCATTTATACAAATAATGTACCTGTTCCAATATACATACAAATCCAACTTAAGAATAAACCTACTGTCCCCATCTTGTATGTAACCTGGGGACTAGCTGTATAAGCATTATATATTGCCTAGGATCGGCTTCCCAATGGTGACAATGGAGGATGGACCATGTCTGTGCAAAGTGATAGGATGAAAACATAGGAACACATTTAAGAGACCAGGCAGAGCATTGTCACCCCAAAGCCAGAAGTGCTTCAATAAGGTCTTTTTTTTAGGATCACCAGGATCTATTTTAATAAAAGCTGAAGATTTATAAAGATTTAGACAACCTCTAAAATGACATTATTGTTTAAAAGTTGGTATGAGATTTAGGTAATTAGACTTATATCTACAACGTCTTCCTTAAAAAAGGACCAGCAGCTTTCACCCAAGCTTACCCCTTACATTGGTTTGATAGAATCACTGGTTGCACATAAAGCTTCAAGGTGTAGTGCAGCCCCCAACCTGATCCATCGACCTTGCTCAAGTTGCACGATGCCCTGGCCTATCTCATGCAGGCGTTAAATTCTTGCTGAGATTTGGCATTCTATATATAGCATTTGCAATGCACGTCTCATATTTAACACAGGCCAGCGATAGGAGCATCAAAGTGCTGCAAAACAGTTGCCCAAATCCTCACATAGTCTCTGCATTTCCTGTAATGCTGACTAACAGCTCAAGAGAAATTCCTTACAGATAAAGCAACAGTCCGTTACCATTACTTTACTTCAAGGTATGGGTGATGGTGCAAGTGAACTCTTCACAAAACATGGTAATTCAGTGATTCAAGTCTGTATTTGTTAGTCATTTGCAACCCCTATTTAATGTACAGCGCTGCATAATATGTTGGTGCTATTTAAATCCTGTTTATTATTATTATTAATAATAAAAATAGGAAGATAATATTGTCAGTGAAAATACTGTCAGATCTGTACAGTAGATGAATAGACATAGGGGCTGAAATAATGTGCAAATATATAACTTGGTCTAGTCCTTTTAAATTCATTTAACTCCCTAAAGGTCCTTCAATATAATAAGAAACTTTACTTACCAACAGGAAGCTTCTGGAAGTTGGAGGGGGAAAGAACAAAATAGGTCTCTTCTGTAAAAAATGAAAATTGCTATATCTTTGAGTGTCATTATCTATAACTCAGGTTTTAATAAATGTTTTTCATAGAGTCAGAGCTTACCTAGGCCTATAGACTCCCTCTCCACCCCTATGTAACAATACTACATGCCTGAGTGGCCAACCAGCAAACACTTGTGCTTCCAGATGGAAAAAAGGCATTGGGCCCTTGTACTTAGAAGATCTAATTGTATCAAGTCACTTATCTAGGCGAATAGAGCAGCAGTGAAAAAGAAAGCTGAGTATAAGTAACTGTGGGGGCTGGCCTGTGACTTGCTGCTTTATTTACTTTTTCATTAAAAATTTCCTTAGTAGTATTCTCCCCAGCCCCTTTTAGCAGGGCGCACCACCCGGTACTTTTCAGTAACCACCTGGTTGTTTTTGGCTGGTTATTGAAGAGTTGGGTCACAATACAGGGGCTGACACCCACCTATAATTTCTTCCCACCCAGTTTCAAAGCAATTCTAGGTTGAACACCGTTTAGCACATTAAAAAAGCAGCTTAGGATGCAGTATTCACTTTCAATATACAACTGTCCCCAGCAGTACATTTCATTTTTGTAACAAGTTATTCTTGCCCAAGTGTCATTCCACCTATAAGACGGACATACTGTAAATGCAGAATGCCATGGGCCTGTCTCTTTGGAAGGTGTCATTATGGCACCCATCATTCACAGTGTAATGCTGGAGAGAGTGGTGATAATGTCATTAAATCAATGCTGCTCTTTGCATCGTTAAGGGCCACTCACTACTAGAAGAAGTTTGGGAGAGGAAGAGGATCCAGTGTCCTGCATGACTGGCCTGCAGATATCTATAAGGTAACTACAAAAAAATGGACTAAACATACAAAAGGTGTGCTGCATTTAGCCACTAGACTTAGAGCTTGTGAACAACTTCACTCCTCATATAAGTCAATGGGAATGCAGACTTAATTTGAAGCTGCTGTCTGATACAGCTGGGAATGTGGCCAAATGTAAGTGAGATTCATCAGTCAGGGAACTGTCATATATCTCAGATGCATTTCAAACTCATCTCAAATGCAAACAGAAAGCATGCTGCATCTAAAACTTAAAAAACTTTAAAAAAACGGTTCTCTGGAAAAAAAACAGACTTTTTTTGTGGTACCCTGCTGCACTCAGTGGTTCATCTGGCCAACTCCTATGTTACTTCAGATCAAACTACCAGGAAACTGACACTATCAGAATAGCATGAAACCGTACGAGGAGAGATGAGTATTTCATAGAGGACCCTTTTTCACCAGTTTTAGTGTCAGGGTTGGTTTAAGGTCTGGGATAATCTTATCTTATGGCTGTGGGTGCCCTGGGAGCACTGGCAACTGCTGTTGGGGATATTATCTATAGGACCTCTTTTTTAAAACTACTTAAACTCCTAAGTTCAGGGGTCGGCAAAGTTTTATGGCCACTAGGCCATTTATGGGGTGGGCGGGAGCACACTAGGCTGGACCCACACTAATTACTCTGCCCACCATCAGGGAACGCCCCCTAAGTGAAGTTCCTAACGCCCCGTGGCCGATCAGCTGGCAACGGGGCCAGGGGGTGTTAGGCCGCAACGAACTACCGGCTAGGCCGTATCTGGCCTGGTTTATAAGCTGAACACAAATATCTGAGAAAATTTCCTTTTCACCACACTGACTCAAAAGACATCCTTAGACATGTGTTGTACAATCCTTCTATGTTGTCCATCATACCCTTTAGGTGTCCCTTATTTATTAGGTCCCTTATTAGGTACTGTCCCTATTTCTTGCCCCTCTGTTTTGGTGGACATATATGTGTTTCAATAAAAAAAATTGTATTATTTAACTATTAAAGAGCGATATTTGGCATTAAATCCTCATTCATTTAATTTGTAATTTTCAAAAGCCAGTATGAAGAAAAAATAGTTGTGAAAAAGAACACTTGTCAGTTTAACCAATCATTTTTGCATATTCATCTTTTTAAGGGGGCATGGCAGGGATATGTCATTTGCCTACATACTTAGAGCTAAAAAATGTCTTCCTCCTCTCTCTAAACTGAAGAGTATGATTTCCATAGGCCTTTTACAACATAAATTATTTTCTTTACATACCAAATGGAATGCAATAGCAACTTGCAGTAAGGAAATAGGTCAACGGCAGATGAGGAGGTCAATTGTGGGTAAAATGGAAGTCAAGTTCAGGTGAGCAGGAGGTCAACTGCATCTACCCAACCCTAGTTTCCTGAGATTAATAACTGATCACTTTTTTACAGTACTGTCATGCAATAACATTATTAACTTTTTGCTTGCACTTGTAGTGTTAAATATCTGAGCTTTTCCACAGACGCACAAAGGGGAATCTGTGCCGAGCCCTCACTCCCCACTCCATGGACCGAAGCCCACTTCATCTGGATGAATGGAACATGTGTGTCCAGACATGGCCCCCACCCTCCGCTCTGCGCCCTGCCACACTAACAGAAGCAGCAGCAGCAGTGCCTCCCCACATCAGCACAGAGACATGGGTACTCCAAGGGAAAGGATCAGTGTGGAGGTCAGTACAACTTTATGGAGAGGGGCATTTAGGAAGTTTGTGTTGAATGATTAATTTCAGAGCTATTTCAAATTCCACATCAGCTGTCATTACATACTGCATGGCAAACAGGCAAATAACCAACTTTCTGCTTTATCTACAGATGTATCCAGCCTCAAATTTATTAATTATGATAAGGGATTATTGTCTTGCAGATTACAGCTTTTATTATTAAGCACTGATAACTCCCAAAAGTGACTCCCTGCTTTGATGTTGTGGTTCACTTGCATGTTAGTGGGCTGGCAGCTCAAGTAGAACAAAGGAAGCTTTAATGTTATTTCTCATGCTAGCAGTATGTCAGTATAGCTGGTATCTTTTATTCCCATCCCTATTTTTTCCCTTTGTCCCTCTCTTTTATCCTTCTTCTTCACTCTCCCTCTCTGTTTTCATCCCTCTCCTTTCTCTCTTTCCTATTTTGTGTCTCCCTCCCTCTTTCTTTCCTTGCTTCTATGCCTTCCTCTATATGTCTCCTTGTCTATCTTTTTCTATCTATATAACCCTTGTAAATAAGTTGGTTCTGTTGTTCTCCCCTCCCTCTTCTCCATATTCCATTTACTGGAATTTCCGTCTTGCATGTTAGAACAGAAAAAGAATCATAACTTGCCCCAGATGTTGGTGGGCACGGATCATTCATATTCATCCATACTAAAATATACCTCCATAGGATGTGTGTAGCCTTGGCTGACCTCCTTGAGTGCAGAGGGTAAATT
>NC_092859.1:24973421-24977676 GCF_032062135.1 Pyxicephalus adspersus
TATGATATTAAAATAAGAAAAGCTACATATGTATCCAATCCAACCAAAACGAGAGTCGAAAGATAATGTAAACTGTCCAACTCAAGACTTTTGTGTGGTATAGTGCCATAGATTATGTCTTTTGTTTATTACCCGAGAGATTACAATAAAACTCAGTACCCAAAATAAAAGTCAACAAATAGAAGGCGAAGGTGAGTGGATGTAACAGAGATGATCAGGTTCCGCATGATGTAATTAAACTATATAATGTGAATATTAGGCACCCTAGTCCTCCCATGTTCAATCAAATTTTTCCAACTAATCATTTAAGAGTGCAGTGGGATTCCGCATTAAGTGGACTTGTTGAATGCATTTATATTGATCATCCAAGGAAGGAGGGATGGTGGATTTCCATTTAGTGAAGATAAGTGTGCAAGTTACAATAAAAATTTGAGAAATCAGTTAGTAGTTTTATGTAGAGTAGTGATCAGAAGGCCCTGTAAGTGGGTGAGAGGGTCCAGTGTTATCTGATAATGTATAATATTCACAAGTAATTGATTAACGTGACTCCAATATTCTTGGATAAGGGGGAAATACCAAAAAATATGTGCAAGGGTACCTCTGTGGCCACCACAGCGCCAGCAGGTAGGATTGGTGAAAGGGAAAATTCGGCGAAGGATCTCTGGTGTGTTGTACCAATGAAAGATACTTTTGAACAAGTTTGTTAATTGTACAAATAGAACTTTTATGTGCTGCCTCCCAGGTCTCCCACCAAGTCTTGAAATCCAACATCTGACCCAATATTACCTCTCAAGTGACCATATATGCAAAACTTTCTGTAGTAGGATGACTTGTAGAGTGTAGCAGTTGGTAGATGGAGGAGATAGGGCCCCCAGAGTAAGGGCCCTCCCACATAGCCTCTCAAAAGGTGAGAGATCAAAAAACCTGGAGGAGGAGTGAAGGGAAATGGCATATTGTCTTATTTGTAAGTAGGCATAAAAAGATATTTGAGGTAGCTCATGTTTTTCCTGTGTTTAGAAAAAGACATCATTCTGCATTCCACTCAATAAAGGCTGGAGGTGGAAAAGAACCCTTTCCTTCCAGAGTTTCAATATAGCTGAGAAAAAGGTTATCAGGAATCTGTGAAGTATGGATGATTGATGTCATCATCGAAGAGGTGAGAGCATATTTGATCTTATTTAGCCTCCAGATTTGCCTCATGAGCACCATATGAGAAAGAAGATCATAATCTACAAGGGATAGAGAGGTGCTTCACGGCATAACAATGGGATGCATTGGGGTAACCTAAAGCCGCATACTCACTTGCAATTATAGTCACTGGAAAGTATCCTTCACGATCCCTTCCAAGGACTATGCACTGCACGATGCATGAACAAGAGCTGTACAGCACCGTTCTGCCCTATAGAGAGGGGAGGGGGAGAGCGACGGAGTGGTTCTCCCCTTCACTTGCATTACGATCGTTTGTCGTTCATCGTCCGTGGATCCGCCAGGAAAGTCGTTCGGACTATGAACGTCGCGCGCTGTACACACTTCAGATTCTCGTCCGATATAGGCCCTGAGCCGATTATCGGGTGAGAACCACTGGAAGTGTGTACGTAGCCTTAGGCTCCTGAATTTCTCTCCATATGCTAGATGGTCTGAGAGCTGAGTTAGCAGACATTGTAATTGAGCAGCAAAGTAATACTTTTGCATATCAGGGACTCCCAAACTACTTAAATATCGAGGGCTGCATAGAACTCGCCTGGCTAGTCTGTGTCCTCTATAAACTCAAATAAAATACCAATGTCTATATGTTTTTTAATTCTGCTTGTGACCCCAGTATGAGATTTTTCCCATCCCTGTGAACAGATAGGAGAAGTGGAGACTAGAGAGTTTTTCAATAACTTCCTGTCTCCTAAAGCAGATATAAAACAAATTAATACAGTTCTGAAAAAAACACATAATTACAAAAATGATTCATATATTTTTATTTTGAATCCAATCCATTTTGAGTAAAATGCTGATGAATCTTGTGTAAAAATATTACCAACAACCAATTAGTAAAAATCAATTTAGACGTCTCCAATATCTGCTTCCAATCTATTTATTCTCTGTTACTGAAAACCTGGTGCTGATGATGTGTAACCACATAACTCTGCCATGGGGGAATAAAACTACCAATCACAATGGCTGCGGCTTGTGTATTGTTTCCCATAATCCCCTGCCATTCAGCAGCATACTCACATATGCGTAGGCTGGTCTTTTCCTGTATCAATGTTAGCATTATTATTAATTATCGAGTGATTAATGGATTTTATCATTCAGTGCCATCCCTCTTGGATTGTGCCCAGTGGGTGAGCTCACACTTAGGCAGATCAGGTTTCTGCCATGAGTCACCACTTCTCATTGTACAGGAACAGAGCCCAATCACTTCTCTGTTCGTCACCTGCCCATGATCAATCAGCCAACCTTTCTGCAATTCTCAGACTTGAGACACAGAACAAAAGCCTTGGCTGTGGAACAAGGTGTTAAGGTTCACCTGTTGTGGCAGTTGCGCACACAAAGACTTGGCAACCAGAAGGTTTACTGTGTGCCACAAATGGATGAATGATACAATTTGGCAAAGTCACCGTGTTTAGATCTTTTGTTCATTATAAACTGTTTTTTTTTTTTTGCAAACCTCAACACCCTTATTTCCCCCCGCCTCCCAAAAATGCCTTTATCTGCTTTTTTCATCTTGAGAAGGACCGTGCCAGCTTTGCTCAGGCTCAAAGATGGCTGATGGTTTAAATATTTGCGCATTTTCAGTTATTGATAACATTCACAAATGTCAGACACACACTCTACCACAGATCCTCAGTTTGCTACAAACTAATAACTAGAAGACAGAGGAAAAGTTTCCTCCTCTGTGCAGCAGACCGATGACTTAATTTCAGCCTAGGCAAAGGAACTGGACTAGACTTTAAAGCAAATAAAAACTATGACCAATAATTGATAAAGCTCTCTCTAGTCTATGCTAGCACATTGATGTCAATACATGAGGAAGCAGTCTGATTTGTATTTCTCTATACCCAGTCCTGAGATTTACAAAACTCTGGTATACACCACAGCTGATTTTTCGGTGCTCCAGTCAAATAATATTGACAGATGTTATCCTTCCCCCAGCCTGTGACTGGACAGTACATAGAGAAGCAGCAACCTAATAAATTCCCACCTCATAATAGCTTGCTCCTTAGCTTTAAGGCCCAAATGGAGGGTGCTGTGCTGATTCTCCATCTCCCAGTCCAAAGTCTGCTGTACAGGAATCGTAAGAAATTAATACCGCTTGCATTTTAGAATGTCCGAACACAGAACTGCAATTATTAAGTTGTGGTTCCACTGGGCTTCATACCTCAGGTGACTGGATTAAGATTTCTGCTTTTCATATTTCTGCCAACATAATGCTGCTTTGAGCATTTCACCACCATACACAGAGCCTATTTGGGACATTTATCATTTAATAAGTTATGTTCCTAGTACTACCTGCTGAAGGGAATGATTTAATGTCTATCAGGTGGTTCTTTGTACACCTGCACTTGCGATTTCGGGAGGAAAAAATGAGGCCGGTTCTCTGCCTGGCATTGAGGCCATATGTTCTACATGTGCTTATAATACATTTCCAGGAAGAGATTCTGCACGAGAGCTATTTGTATAAATCACTTCATATGTACATGTAATATGTAAGGAAATAAAAGATATGTTAATATTAAAAAGTCTATGTAAACCCGGAAATTTCTTCTATTTGCTTCTTTTTGATCTGTTAGAGAAAATCTCTCCAATGGGGACACGTAGACAAAAAATAAGTATTTAGTATAGCTGGGAATAGTTAGAATTTATATATATTTCTGCCCATGCTTTGCTGTCCAAGTGACAACCACACACCTTATTTTTTGTATGATTGTCACAGAGACAGAAAGTGAGGAAAAATCTAGTATTAACTCTTCCCAATTTTGTCAAAAACTAAAGAAAGGTTGGGGTTTGGCTTTATGATGATAAACAAATATATATGGGTTTTGGGTTGACTGATTATTTAATAAGACTGGACATACGATGACCTAGAGTGCAAAGAGATGAAATATACCCTCTCCTCCTTTATCACTGTCTGTATACGTCTGTTACCCTGTTTCCCCGATGATAAGACACTGTCTTATTTTTTTTTGAAGGCCAAAATATGCTCTAGGGCTTATTTTCAGGGGGATGCCTTATTTACCCATGAAGAAGACTACAGTACACAGTT
>NC_092859.1:24979316-25003313 GCF_032062135.1 Pyxicephalus adspersus
GGCACAACAGGTATGAAGCCCCAGGAACTCATATATAGTGATGGTAGGAATCTGTCATAATGGACACAGAACGTGTGCAGAAACAGGAACTCAAAGTAGGGTTAGAGCCCCTTATAATGAGCACAGTAGGGGTGTGGTGCTGTGATTTCAGAACAAGATGGTGGGAACTTCTTGTTATTGGCACAGCAGGTATGCAGACCTGGAAGCAGGGCAAAGATCTCACCAAGAGTCCCCCACAAGAAGTAAAGTTAGGGTCAAGTAGTTTGACTCCAAGCATCCACCAAATTCTCATATGGAGTGACCCTTTAATCTAGCACTATGTCCTAAACACACAATGAAGGACAATATGTTGCAATGGACCATTGCTGCTTGCAGGTAAAGTCAGTGCATGTATGACAGAGAATAGAAAAACTGCATGACATTAGCCTGCCATCAGTCCCTGTGACTCAACCATGACACAATGTCTGGGCAACAGGGTGTGGAAGGGAGGTTGCCTGTGGTACTTAGTCAATGTGGCATTTATTGTCAACATTTGAGGCAGTCAGAAGGGACTGGTCTGGTTGGAAGCAACCTCCTGACCCTAACTCTGCCTATGGCGTGCCAATATGCGTGTCACGTGGAGAGGAAACTGGAATAGTAGCTTATATCAATTAGACAAAATTGAGTTTCTGATTGGAACCATTTATAGTACAGCTGTCATCTACCTCAACCAGCCTGATAAAGAATGAAGTCACCATTTCCATTTGTTGTGGTTTTTTGGTTTGTGTTAGAATAACAGCACTGCTTGCTACTATAATGCCCGATTGTCTGACAACATTGCCCTCCTCCATCATAGTGTTTGTGTGCATTATTATTATTAAAATTATTAGTAAACAGGATTTATATAGCGCCAACATATTAAGCAGCGCTGTTCATTAAATAGGGGTTGCAAATGACAGACAGATACATACAGTGACACAGGAGGCGAGGATCCTGCCCCAAAGAGCTTACAATCTAGTAGGTGGGGGAAGTGTCACACAATAAGAGGGGAGATATGTAATGGTGGGAAGTAGTGATGGTTTCAAAAGACAGAAGAAGTTATTATAATATTATTATTATAGTATTATTATTAGGCAAGTGGGTAGGCAAGTTTGAAGAAATGGAATTTGAGCGCTCTTTTAAATGAGCAAAAAGTAGGAGCAAGCTGAATAGGACGAGGAAGACCATTCCAGAGAGTTGGAGCAGCTCTAGAGAAGTCTTGTATCCGTGCGTGTGATGAGGTTATGAGTGAGGAAGTCATTAGTAGGTTATTGGAGGAGGGAGAGCGGCAGGGGGAGTATTATTTTACCAGGTCAGAAATATGGGGACAAAACCTGTGGAGGGATTTGAAGGCAAAACACAGGAGCTTGAATTTGATTCTAAGGTGAAATGGAAGCCAATGAAGAGAACTACAAAGAGATGCAGCAGAAGAGGAGCGGAGGGAAGGATGGATGAGTCTGGCTGCAGCATTCATGATAGATTGTAGAGGAGAGTCGGGTTAGTGAAATACCAGAGAGAAGGATGTTACAGTAGTCCAGACAAGAGATGATAAGAGCATGTACAAGGAGTTTGGTGGTCCCAGGGGACAGGTAGGGGCGGATGTTGGAGATGTTGCGTAGGTGAAAGTGACAGGACCTGGAAATGTTCTGAATAATGGGGGGTAAGTGAGAGGGCCGAGTCAAAGGTGACACCAAGACAACGTGCCTGAGGGGAGGGCCGAAAAACAATGTTGGTAACAGTTAGATATATGTCAGGAGGAAATGCGGACAGTGATACAGGAGGAGAGGCATGGGGTAATGGGAAACTAATATACGCACAGAGTCCAGATACCTATGATAGCTGTTTAAAACTACTTAATGACTTGATTTGTTGCATATTGCAACCCCATGTGTAATGCCTTTTGAAACTAAATGAGAAGTTTTTTTTATTGGCCTGAATAAAGAGAACAACGGCTTGCACATTCTTTGTTAAAAGATTTCTATTTTTTTAACTAAATGGTTAAAAAAAATGTCTAAGAGTCCGATTGATTGTAAATTTCCATGTGTGAATTTACAAATCAGTACACTAAAAAAAATCAAAATGATAAAAAAACAATGTCTGGAATTACTGTATGTATTATTATCAATAAGTGGTAAATGCAGTGAGAAAGGTACATCATTCTCCCTGTATATTTTCCTAGCATCTTCTACTGCACACCAGAAGAGTGATGACTTTTCAATGTGCCCCTAACAGTTTATTATTTAATCACCAAGTAGAGGGTGTGTTCCTTACTGGGATTTCATCCTGCTACCTCAACAAAGGTCCAAGACCTTGTGCCATGTGGCAGTGGTTGCCTGGATCAGAAAACTAGCAGCACAACATTTACAATTATTAAAATAGCTTATTTTTTGTCATCTAATACTTGAAAGCATTGAAATAAAATGAGATTTCTTTTTTTTTCTTGTAGGCTTCGGTACAACAGATGGGTTCAATTTAATGATTCTTAATACTAGCAAATATATTTTAATGTGCAGTAAATAATAAAAAATATACTATAAAAATAATAATAATACTATATTAATAATATAATAACTGTATGTGGCTGATGTAAAAGTGTAATAGAATCAGTTGACGGATAGTTTGCCACTACTGACCTCTAGGGGACCCATATGTAACTGCAATCTTGTGGACATACTCGATACAGTTGTAAATATTTTGCTTTTATGTAAATATGGAGCCACATTTTATATTTGTCTTGATATCAGCTTCAAAAAATTTCAGTCCATACACATCATTGCATTTTGGTAAATCAGCACACCTAGAATTGCCTTTCCTTTTATTTATTGGTGCTCCAACTCATGTACAGAATGCACTACAATCCAGTTCAACAACACAATTAAAGTGTTATTCATTAAAGTGAACAGGTTAAAAATGGAGATGAGGGGACCCCTGTCTTTTAACTTCAACCTTTGTAGCCCTCAAAGTGAAGTTTTCATTGTATTAATATTATTATTATTATTAATATTAATAAACAGGATTTATATAACACCAACAATTTACACAGTGATGTACATTAAATAGGGGTTGCAAATGACAGATGAATACAGACAGTGACACAGGAGGAGACCCTGCCCTGAAGAGCTAACAATCTAGGAGTGGGGGAAGTAACACACAATAGGAGGGGAGAGTGTGGAATCAGTCCTGCTCAGAAGCCTTTTGCAAGGCCTTCTCCATCTGGCTTCCAATCTCTCTAATTTATGCAAAGAATAATTAATTTGCTTCGATTTTTTAAACTGAATTTCACACCTTTGTGCTGAAGAAGAAAGCTGTACGGCAAAGTATTGTAATGCTCAAACTGGAATCCAATGTCACTTTTAGTGACAGCTCAACACACCATAATGGGCCTGCATAGCAGAGGAATTGGTAGCTCTTTTAAACTCCAAAATTCCAATTAAAATGAAGTTGACACAGTGACTTCTATTGCAGGTGGGTGGTAATCCAGGAGAGCGGTCAAGAGGATCATCCATCAATCTGAACCATTATGCCACCAAGAAGAGCTTGGCAGAAAGCATGCTGGATGTGGCACTGTTTATGGCGAACGCAACTCAGCTGAAAGCAGTCCTTGAACAAGGGCCAAGCTTCACCTATTATGTTACCCTCATCACCCTCATCACCCTATCCCTGGCCTTACAGCTGGTCATCGGAATACTTCTCATTGTTATCGGTAAGTGATTGGATTGGCTGGCCGGAGCAGTGTAGTAGTTAAAGCCTGCCTTTCTTGGATATCATAAGTTAGGATTAGAACGCAAGGGATTTTCTGCACTTCCTGTCCTGGTAACAAGGGGTTGTGGCAGAGGTTGGAGCTCGAGTCACAAGACTTGGATTCGAGTCCGATCTAAGTCGCCTAATAAATGTCTTGCGACTCAGCTTGGGGGTTTTGTCCAGCGACTTGCATCTCAACTTGTGACTTGACTTCCGTTGACAGCTGAAGGGGGCCGGGAGGAAGGCAGTGAGCCTTCTGTAACACCGCCTTCCTCCCTGCCTTCCTTGCATTCTAAGTCCACAGCTTTCTCCTCTGACAGCTGAAGGGGGTGGGGAGGAAGGCGGTATTACAGAAGAATCAGTAAGTATGACTTGCAAATGACTTGTTAAATAAGTGATTTGACTTGGGACTCGACTTGAAAGAATTCTTTGTGACTTGAGACTTGACTTGGGACTTGGTGTCAATGACTTTGGACTCGATTTGGACTTGAAGGGTGACGACTTAGTCCAACCTCTGGTTTGTGGTACAGGAAGTAATAGGAATTCTCTCCAGTGGGAACAGTGACCACAAAACACATCCTTTTAAAGTGGAAAAAGTTTAGATCCAATGTGAGGTTTTCATTGCTGATTTGCTTTTGTGTCCTAGTGACCCCTCCTCAACAAATAGTGACAAATGAACCAAGTGAGGTTGAAAAACAAAACAAAAAAAACAAACCTACCTCTTTAATATTTTTTTTTTTTATTTTAAAGCAGAACTTCAGCAAAATAATAAAGTTTATAAAAATAAAGTTGGAATTTGGAATACAAATATAGGATCTGCCAAAAGATATCTAAATATGATCCCACCATGTTCCTTGTTTGGACCGGTCATGGGGTGACAACACTCTGTCTGTGTCTTCCAGTTGTTCTCCTGCATTGAATCATATACCAAGTCAATGAAAAGAATGTTGTTTTTCTGTAAATGAAAGTTAAAAGGTGAACAGGGATATCGATTCCAATTGACTACAATTTTAAAAAGCATGTGGTTTTTCGATAAATAAAAGTTTAAGTACCATTAAGTTAATTGCAAAGTCCCTGAACACAGTATTGTCACTAAAAATTCTTGCAAAGAGGTCTGAAGTCCCATGAGAACATGTCCCAAGTGATATGTTTTCAAAACAAACCCCTGCTGATTTAACAAATACATTTACCAAACATGTTCCCATAGGTATCCACAGGTGTTCTTGAGCCCTTCGGCTATTTCAGTGACAATACTACGTTCAGGGCTTTTACATTTAGCTCACCAACTTGAAAATATGTTGCATAGTAAAAATAAAAATATGAGAAAATTGTGAACAAACAATAAAAAAGTGAAAATAAACTAGTGAAATAAGAGAATGTTCATGCTACACAGTGTACAGAAGAAAGGTAGTGTAAAATAAATAAGATTTACACCTATTTAACTTGTGATTACTTTTTATGTAGCCTTATAAAGCTTTCCTTCCCAAACTCTTTTTGTTCTGTCTTTTCTCTCCAGCTCGGAAAAACCTGAACGATGTTTCCAAGCAACACAGTCTGAATATAATGAACAACGTGGCCACCGCACTTGTGTTTCTCACCGTTCTAATAAACATCTTTATCACAGCGTTTGGGGTGCAGAAAACAGGCCTGTACCCCTACAGGGGGCCACGAGAGGTGCAGTGAGGGACCAATTACAAATAAGTGTGTAATTAACAAAAATTAAGTTTTGCAGGGTCAGTTGAATGATTTTGAGCCCAGGGTCCCCGTTTCCCTTGTAACTTAGTCAATTCTGCTGATATTATTATTATTTTTATTAATATTATTAATAATAATAAACAGGATTTATATAGCACCAACATATTACGCAGAGCTGTACATTTAATAGGTGTTCCAAATGACAGATAGATACAGACAGTGATACTGAAGGAGGAGAGGACCCTGCCCTGAAGAGCTTACAATCTAGGATATAAAGAATAATAATAGAGGTAATAAAAAACACCAGAATAGGGCTCTAAAATGTTATTTTTTTTTTATCACTTTCTGTCTTAGTGACAATGAGCATCTGTTAAGGAAACAAAATGGTATCTAAAACCATAAGTTTTTAGTTTACTTTTGGATAGAGTGGGAGAAAACCCTGTAAACATGTTATTGTTGTCTGTGTTCTGGCTGGAAAGTTTTATTCTCACACGTTGTTTTGATGACTGTCGTCATTGAACAAAAAATTAGGAAAAATCCAAAATTTTAGGCTACATACTCATGTCAGATGATTCTCCCTCAATTATCGCTTTAGCGCTAGTATCGGACGAGAATCTGACGTGTGTATAGCGCCCGGTTGACAGGACAGATCCATGAACGACGAACGACCGCAATGCAAGGGAAGGGAAGAGAGTTCAGCGGGGTGCCGTTAGTTCGTTCTCCCCCCTCCACTCTCCATAGAGCAAAACGGTACTGCATATATATACACACCGCTCGTTCATACATTTTTCAGTCTTCAGTGAAAGATCCTTTCCAACAACTGTGTGTACACAGCCATACAACTGACTGGAGACATCTGTCTTACTATTATTTATCGAACAAAAAATAAAAATAAATCTTCCCAAATGTAACACAGCAATAAAACATAAAAAAAAAACGGTTGTGGTTTTAATTCTACATTAAAAAATGTCAAATAATTTGGCATTAGATTCCAAATGTACACAGCTGTACACAGGAGTTACATCTTCTCTCAGATCTAGCACCCGATGTTCCTGTTCTCCTTCCTGGCTCTGATCTTCGAACATTCCATAAACTACAAACATTTACAATCCCTGTCATTTTTTATGAGTATTATTAAATAGACTTAAGTGTGTGGCCTTTTCTTCTTTTGTATTATGAATTACAATTTAGTTCAGTGTTCATTGGTCTTAAATCAAATTTCAGTTTAAACGATACACACACTAATATACACAAATATACTGACACTTGGCAACACAAATTTAATATGGTTAAATGAAAATTAATAAGCACATTCTTTATACTACAACATATTTTTGTAAAAAAAAATGTATCCAAGTGTATTTAGGTAAACTTTAACATGATTGTTTTATGTACCAATTGTACTGAACAAACAAGAACAGAAAATTTCTGTAGGGTTACAAATTAGCATTTGCTGTAAAGTAGACTTTAAAACCAGGGAGATCAAACCAAACACACTGCATTTTCTCCCCTACTATTGTGTGTTACTTTCCCCCACCTCCTAGATTGTAAGCTCCTCGGGGCAGGGCCCTCCCCTCCTCCTGTGGCACTGTCTGTATCTGTCTGTCATATGCAACCCCTATTTTATGTACAGCGCTGCGTAATATGTTGACGCTATATAAATCATGTTTATTATTATTATTATTATTAATAATAATAATAATAATAAGAAGAAGAATAGGAAGAATTGCAGACTGACATACATGAGACGGACACTTCTCTCTTCCTTCTTTCTTTCAGTTTGTGAATTTGCTCTGTCTTTCACATTATTCATTCTGGAATCCAAGCAATGCTAGGCTTTCCTATTGAAGGCTTTATCAGGAGCATCATATATGCCTATTACTATAAATGTATGTTTGTAAAATAAAGTTTTTTTTATATATAATGTACAAAAAATTCAATATATGACTCTCATCTTCTATATAAACCTGTATTCATTTTAGCACTGCTTTTATGAGCAAGGCATGATGAAAATGTAATTAAAAATTGTAATTACTGTTTAAAATACGTTTATCCATTTTGTTTTCTAGCTAAGCTACCTGTTTTCCTTGATACTGACACTATATTTTTAGATATGACTTAGGATGAGCAAAATAGATGTTTTGCCCAATTTATCAACATTTCTGCAAAATGTATTGGGGGTAAAGGGGAAGGCAACATAAAGGCAGTTTTTTAGGGTGCAATGAAATAATTTTTAGATAATGTTTTGCTATTTGACAAAAAAAAATAAAAATAATTTTCTTTTAGAATTAAATAAGAATTAACGCAATAAAAATAAACACAAATAAAAAAAAAAAAGTTGTTTTATTTTTTCATGAAATACAAAACAATACAAAATACACAAAAAAACACAGAAAAAAAAGAATTACGGTAAGTATTTTTGTCTAAGGGCTGTATTTATATTTTTTTTACTTTAATTGAGCTGTTTTGTGTGCACAGTAGTGTTGGTGTTTGAATTCGGGTTGTCCTCATATTCGACCTGGCTGTTGGAATTTGGATAGTTCCGACCCAAAAAAAACACGGGATTCGACAGCAAAAATTCGGGAAAAAATGTTTAAAAAAAAAACTAATGTTAATTTATTAGTGTGTGTTTTTATTTAACTAATTTTTTTTTTTTTTACAGGTTATCCGACAATGACATTAAGAATCATAATGTCATTGTGGGATTTCTGGACCATGGGAACTTTGCTGCAGCTGCTACAGCTAATTGGGGGCAATTCAATTAGCTGTAACCACAGGCGATACTGGGGTAATGGAGGTTCAATGGGGATAAGTATCCCGATTCATCACCTCTAGTGCTCTGTGATTGGCTGGGAAGAGAAAAATATAAATACACACACACACTAATAAAGAGCACCTGTCACATTGATATTAAAGAGCACCTGTTAAATCAATAATAAAGAGGACCTGTCACATCAATAATAAAACCTTTTTTATTCATGTGACAGGTCCTCTTTAATATTCATGTGACAGGTGCTCTTTTGTATTCATGTGACAGGTGCTCTTTAATATTGATGTGACAGGTGCTCGTTAATATTGATGTGACAGGTTCTCTTTATTATTGATGTGACAGGTGATCTTGATAAATTGATGTGACAGGTGCTCTTTAATATTGATGTGACAGGTGTTCTTTAATATTTATGTGAAGTACAGAGGAATGTAATAGTATAATGTATCTTTTTATTAAGTATCTTTTTACATATCTTTGGAGGCTGTAAAAGCTCTACACCTGGGGTCGGCAAACTCCGGCCTTTAGGCCAGATACAGCCTAGCTGGTAGTTTGTTCCAGCCTAACGCCCCGTCTATTCCGGCCTAATGCCGGAGCAGCGGGTTGCCGGCCGGATCTGCCAGGGGGCGTTATGAACTACCGCTGGAGCTCCAGAGCCGCCTCCTTGCTGTTGCTCCCCTATTTACTGCGGCCGGCGTTAATACTTCCGCCGCCGCGGTAAATAGGAAAAGCTTCCTGAAGGGAAATTTCACTTTAGGGGGGCAGTCCCTAGTGGTTGGTGGAGTCATTAGGGCAGGACTCAGAGTCCGGCCTAGTGTGCTCCCGCCCACCCCTGAAATGCCCTTGTGGCCATAAGAGTTTGCCGACCCTGCTCTACACAGTCCTAAAAAAATAACCCACATTTTTCCCCCATTGACTTTAATGGTGTTTGAATTCGACATTCGACCACCCGAATAATTTTGGTCTATTCGAGCAATAGCTGATAAATTGAATAATGAGCTATTTGACCAACACTAGTGCACAGCACATCAAATCCCTGTTCAATGCTTATTAAAACCAGGACACATTCTGCCACCTAGTGGCTATTTATCAGTAGAGCACAGGAGTCACAATAGTAAATGCTGGATCTTCGAATTAATACATAGATGAATTCTGGCTGAATTAAAGTGAAAAATGTTATAAATAAGTCCAGCCAAAAAAAAACTTTTTAAAATTGAGTGGGTAAGGAATCAGATATCCTACTGTTTTTAATGGTATTGGACTTTGCAGACTTTTTTTAAGTTTCCTTCACTTTTTGTTGTCACAGTTAAAATCTGGGAAGGGTTCCTGGGTGTCTAGGCATAGAAATCTATTTCTTCTAAACTGAAAAAAACAGTAAGATTAGTTAAGACAAAGGCCCTGATTTATGAAAGCTCTCCAAGGCTGGAGAGAATACACTTCCATCAGTGAAGCTGGGTGATCCAGCAAACCTTAGCAATTTGTTAGCAAATGTTTTTAATCCTGGATCAAATCCATTCCATGTTTTGTGGATCACCCAGCTTCACTGATAAATGTGTATTCACTCCAGCCTTGAAGAGCTTTAATAAATCAGGGCCAAAATGAGAATTTTTTCACTAGTTTTTCTAAAATCACTCCCCTCATTTATTTGTGACCATAGATACACACACAGATGATGGACACTTACATACAGTCCTTGTCTACTGTTCTGCATTGTGTAAAAATAAATGCCAAGAGGCAATCTATATTGTGCACTACAAAACTGCCTATACTTTGGCTTATATTCAGTTCTACCATTCTACAGATTTCCATGTGCCTCGTACAAGTCCCCAGCATACCATCCTGCTGGGAATTGGAGCTCTTCAGCTAGGAAAAGCTGTCCAACACTGCAATCAAATACATATGATGTCAGAATAAATAAATTAGCAATGTCCCTACGTTAGAATAAAGGTCATTTAATAAACAGAAGTCCTTATCAATATTAAGGCACTTCATTCAATCAATAAATACTCCTCATTCTGATGTTTGCTAACATTCCCAAATAAGATCCTACGACTAAATAGATCACAACCCCATGTTGGATTTTATGTATTTAAACTTCTCCAGTTTGGCCTATCTTCTTTGTAGGTTTATGCCCTTTAAGGGCTTTATCATTTGTGGCCTTGGTCAGGCATAAAATAACCCTGTTGTTAGAAAAACAGGGAAACTACTTCTTATGAAAATGCAAATTTGTAGGCTTTTATCCAGACTTATCTTGGCATTATTACTTCTGCCTTATAAGAGTGGTAATCTCTTGGTTCACTGCTCCCCTTTCTTTCCAAGTATTGTGTCCGGTAGGGGGTCAGCAGGAGGAATTACTGAGTTCAGGAGTAGGAGAATGACACTCACAGAAGTGTTAGTTTGGGAACAGACTAAGTGCTGTGAATCCTCTTTATCGTAGCAGTGTTTGGTGGTTTGGGAAGCATTTAAGGGAAGAGGTAAATATATATCTTCTTCTTTACAGGATATCTTTTAACGTGAAGTTTTATTTAATCCTTGGAGTTGAAGGGAAGCATTTTCAGAAGGATAACATCAATGTCAGTCTCCATTTCCCAACAGGTTACTTTTATTTCAATCATCCAACGAAGCCCTGACCATAGATCTACGTCTAAGTCATGTTTTAGTGGCCTCCCCCCAGATGGAATTGGGAATTGCTAGTGCAATTAAATAGAATTAAAGTTTTTGATAAATTGCTTATGACATTGTCCCTTAGTGGTGGAACAATCCCAAGCACCACGCTGCACACTCCTATGTAGAGGGGCCTCCTGTCACTGCTAGAGAATTCTCTGATTTTGTGAGATCCTTCTGAGAATCCATCAGAGCCAATTGCTCTCAGTGCAATATTTTTATTAACGTTGCCCATCTTTGGACTGTCGACTGTTCCACATGCCACGCTTAGAATGGAAATGGTGGTAAAAGTTTCTGACCGCCAAACGCTCTACTTCCAACCCAGCTTGAAGAATCCTAAAGGAAAGAGACCACGGGTTAGATTATAGGCACTCATAGTCAGGTTATGTAATAGATCAATTGTTTATATTTTTATTTATATTAAATATTTATATTTGCAGAAATATATCTAAAGGGAGAGAATGTAAATAGAAAGCTTTTCATTCATCCAGATCTTGGCACAGCTAACAATAGTCACATTTGATGGAACATTTTAAAAACATTTCGCCCTTTGTCCAAGTAGGACAACTGGTTTCACAGATTTCCTGCTGCTGACCTCTACTTGTCCTGACTACATTCTTGTGGACTAATGATTACAATCTTGAGTCACTAGTACCCCTTCTATAATTTCCTATCTGACGTACCTTCTCTTTTAGCCCTGTCCAGCTTATACTGGGGATCACAACTTGGCAACTGTATGTAATGCAACATCCTCATCTTAAGAGGCTCCGATGAAGACCTGAAAGGTGCCCTGGCCCTGCACCCTAATATACGCAGCACCAATTGACATGCTAGCTCTCTGGGTGACCCTTTCCATGCTGGGGCTAGACTGATGCAAACTGACAGCAGCAACCTATTCAATTAAGTTAGCTAAGTTAGTGTGGGTTTAGGTAAATTTTAAAGATAATTTTTAAAGATCAAATCTCAAGGATGTAGACCCTGCATTGGTGGATGTCAATGTCTTCTATCAACCCCCAGCTCACTAGATTAGAATTGAGGACCCTTCCTACCTGTCAAGAAGCTCCCAGTCCTCTCCTCCCCATCGTTCCTGAAACTCTTCTGTATTCATCCCTCCAATTTGGTCGAGGTCTGACTTGTATATTCCCAACAGGCCAAATCCATTTACCTCCCAGAAACCTGCAAAGAAAGCATAAAAACATAATTCCCAGACAAAATAGAATAGTCACTAATCCAATCCAGTCTGATGAAGTGGAGTACTAAGGAAACTATACAAAAGTGTAAATGTGTTAAGACATTTCTAGAGTGCAGTGTGTAACTGTAGAGGAACATTAGAGTCTATAATCTTCTGGTGCTGAGAATGATGTGCATTTTCTCTTTAGAGCAAACCTGTGTAAATGTATAATAAAAATAGTGTGTGAATGTGGAGGGACATTGGAGTGTAAGCTCTTCTGGCACTGGGAATGATTCTGTGAATAGTTTGCCTTTTTTATAATATATTATAGTATATGTCATAGTTGTCAGACACAGGCCACCATAAAATCCTGATATGGGTTCATGGTCATGCTTTATCCAAATAGGTAAAAAGTTGTGGCTGTAGATAGTTTTAGGTATAGGCTATAACTAGACAATTTCTGAGGGATTCCATATGCCTTTGTCCCCATGAACATCTCTCCACATGCCAACAGCCTTCTGTGCAGCTGGAGAGCTATGCTAAATGCACCATATTTTACACCATAAAGCTCTCCAAGGTTGGAGAGGATACACTTTCATCAGTGAAGCTGGGTGATCCAGCAAACCTGGAATGGACCAGGTCCAGGATTCAAAACATTTGCTAGCAATCCAATCTGTTTGCAAGAATTCCATCCCAGGTTTGCTGGATCACCCAGCTTCACTGATAAAAGTCTATCTTCTCCAGCTTTGGAGAGCTTTAAAAAATCAGGACACATATTTCTAAATTACCCCACAGAACACTTATAAGATTATCCAACTGGTTCTCTGGATTATTAACTGGTTCTCTGACATTAACCGCTTAAGAGATTTTCCGACATCACACATTCCCTAATATCTTACATATTGACACTCACCATCAGGCCAGGTTGGAGTTGCACCGCAGTTCAGTCTCATTATCATGGGAGCATATACCATTTTGCTTTCAATGGTGTGTGTGCGTATTAAATCGATGACAGACAAAGGGAAATGCATGTGAAGGTCACACAAGAAGAGGATGCTGTGTGGATTCTGTAAGATAGAACAAAGGACAGATTTCCATTAACTCCTGGTTTATTATAATTAGATTGTCTGAGGTCAGTCTATTATACCAAGTGATACCTAACTATGCATTCATAGTTTGAATGAAGTTCATTTTATAATAGAGAGAATCTTTACTAGATTACTTCTTTTGTCACTCACCTTTACAAGATCTGCACCAGCCTGGAGCCCCAAAGAGCGCTCAAAATTTCCCTCCAATCTCACATACTGATAACTGCAGAGAGGAGAGCACAGAGCTAAGTCTTACTGGAAGTATGAAGTGATGCAAAACTTTATATAACTGTTTTCTATAGTCTACAACAATTATAATAATAATCACTAACTTTTATGCTTATGTGTACCCACTTTTTTGCATTTCAAGTGATCCTACTGTTCACCTCACCTGGGAAGATGGGACAGTTTTAGAGCTGCCTCTACATCCAAATCAGTGCTGCTGAAGTCGACAATAATAACACTGAAGTAGTTATCCAGGGTGGAGCGATAAATGCCTTCCATATCCTCTATAAACTTTTGGACCCAGCGAGCCTGGTTCTTCACTAGAACAAAAAAAACAAAACTCAAAGCTATTCGTTTCAACAAGTAACCACCGCTGCTCAAAGGGGAACTTTAAACTTACAATATTCAGCTTCCATAATAAAATGGACAATTAACAATAGCCTCAAGTTGAGCTAAATCATGTCCTCTGCAGAGCTTCCTCATTCCTGGACTTTATGCAAGGCATACCTTTTTTTTACCTCATAAATGAGGTCATGATGGGAGGTCAAGAGACTTGCAATGGTCAATCAGCAGACCATAACATTCTAGTGTCTCTCTGGTAGATGCACCTCTCTTAGTGTTGCTCATAGACAAGGTACTGCATGATTTGCATTTCCATATATGTCATCTGATCAGGGCATACCATAATATGTACTGAATATTCCTTCGGTATTTAATTTTTAATTAATTTATAACTGTTATTATTGCTCAATAATACTATATGACAGGGGCATTACACCTGTGGTCCCCCTTCAAGAGATTTACCCTCACTACCTCCCCAATGACATATTACATTTAGGATAACCACCTCACCTGGTACTATAATGTACACCATAGCTCGGGGGTTCCAGACCAGCCCTGTTGGCCAGCACAGTTCCGGCAGCTTCGTGCTCGACATTAGTCTCCGGCGTGGCCCCCACATTATGCTTCTCATGTCCCTTTCTTGTTGCCGATCTTCCTGCGACAACCCAGTCCAATTTGGTGCGAACACATACTGAGAAAA
Organism: Pyxicephalus adspersus; assembly: GCF_032062135.1. NCBI lineage: Eukaryota > Metazoa > Chordata > Amphibia > Anura > Pyxicephalidae > Pyxicephalus > Pyxicephalus adspersus. The sequence continues at coordinate 24,993,728 of NC_092859.1, forward strand.
TCTGTGGACACGATTGGACCTATCAGAGAGCTCAAGTTCCAAGAAATAGCGACTTCCTCTTACATAGTCTAGGCGTTTCTCAATGTTGATAATGCGCCGAAGTTTGTACATTCTAAAATAAATGTGCAAGAAAAAAAGAAAAAAACATATTTAGATGAATTAATATTGCAAACATTGACTACAAACTACCAAAATGTTTCCAACATGTATTCTATTCAAGTAGTTGGAACACTTTTACAACACAGTATGGTTTCTAGATGTAGTTGGTCTTTGACTGTGTCCTCATACAGTAAAACCTTAGGTGTTTCAAAATAACAATAGCCTAAACATTTTTTTTAAAAAGCATAAGGGATGCTAAAACCCTAGCAGACATTTTCTTTATTAGCTGACTTTCCCTTTGGTAAAATTTACACTAACTTCCTGTTTTTCAGGTACTACAGAAAGTGAGAGTGAATCTAACCAAAGTGAGAGGAAACCCTCTCTTAGACAGTTCTCACTAAAGCAGATGTCCCCACTGGAAGTTGTCCCATCACCTCCTGTTTTGGTGACATCAGGGAAATGTTTTTAATGGTCACCAGGACAGATGTTTTTGAAGCTAGCTTAGCTTTACATTTATTCAGTATATTCTCTTAACCTTACTTTCATTTAAGGTATTTCTACAGACCTTTCTTCTTGCTTTGCACCCTCACCCATTCCCTTTTGTATATATAACACACACACATGATCTGGTATTTGTCTTACCCTCTGTGCCACTGGTTCAGGCGTTTCATAAACACCCCAACTATGGTCAAGGCTTCTTTCTCTTTCAGCTGTAGGTTTCCTGAAGTGTTGCATTGAAGGTCAATGTAGTCTGACCTTACTACCTGAAAGTCTGTTTGACTCACATTAAAAGTTTGATTCCAGAAAACAGGCTGCTCAAACACAAAGGGGTACTCAAGCTCTTGTTCTTCGTCTTCATCTTCATCTTCTTCAATATTTTCCTGGTATTGGGCTTCTCCTTCTTCCTCTCGTTGGTTGTGATTACTTTGATCCTGATTTTCCTCAGCTGGTCTCCCCACGGTTTGAAAATGCAGTACAATATTTTCTTCCCATGATGGATCTTGCTTTTTATTGCCATTTTGTTTTTCATCACCATCATTCAATTCAGGGCTTTGTTTTCTTTCACTACGATCTCCAAGACCTTGTTCCTTTTGCTTTTTCTTCTCTTTTTGATCATTCCTGTTACTCCAATCTGGCTTACCAAGCTCTCCTGCATTTTTTACCACAACTGCCCCATGATTTTGGCTTTTCATATTTTTTTGTTCAAGATCCAAGTTTGTAGCATGAGTTACCAAATGAGCTTCCTGTCCCTTTCTATAACTTTCATCTTGAAGATCTTGTGTTATATTCCTTTGAAGCTTTTCATTTTGAGATTCTTGCTTTAGTTGCTTGTTATATTGAACTCCCTCATGTGCTTTATGCCATTCCATTTTCTCTTGATGAAATTCAGGTCTATGCTGTTTCCTCCTATTCTTTCTAGAGTCATGTAGCTTCCCATAATAGATGTCAGGCCCTGGAATCCTTTTCCCATCAATGTCTGCATTAGGCTGGGGTTCAGAGCTCTGGTTCCTGGCATGTTTAAGTTTGACTTGCTCCGTCCACATATCAAGAATTTCAGATCTTTGTCTTGTCTCTTCAGCTAAATTATCTTGTTGCTTAGAATCTGCCTTGTTTACCCTACCCTTATTAAGACTTTGATCCTTATTATTTATGTACTGCCTACTGTTCTCCCTTTGTGATTCTTCCTTATTAGGGTTCCCCTTATTACTGTTTTGTGGCACCCTTTGGTAACCCTCCTCCTTAGCCAAAGTTGTTCTCTTTAATATCTGATCATCCATTGATATTTTCCTATGTATTTCAGGATGTGGTATGGTGTTCAGGTCATTATGCAATAACTTTGTTGTTACTTTCTGCCTTTCTCTATTTCTTTTCTTCCAGTTCCTTTCCTGTACATCTGAAATGTTAGTCTGCACCTCATTTTTAGACTGGTTGTAGTCATGTTTTACGTTGATAAGGTGTTGGCGTTTTTGCTTTTGTGATTTTACGTTACGAGGAGGCAGGGTCTTTTGGCTTTGGTGCTCTGGTTTGAGTTGCTGACCAGAGTCATGATTGGAGATAACTAAGCCAGGATTATTTTTATTAGCTTTGTTTAATTTGTTAGTAGGAGAAAATGCTTTATCTTGAGCTTTTTCAGGTATCAGGGTCCTTGGCTGATTTTCCTCCTGGAAAAGCTTCCTCTGTTTAACAATTTCATCTTCGCTGGGTTCCTCTCTTTCATCGTGCTCGCCTTTTCCCACCATTTGATAATCTGTGTCTGCATACTGAAAATCAGAAGGGTTATAGTCATCTGACCAACCTGTTCAAGATAAAAGGATAAAAAAAGTTATTGCATAGTATCTAAATACATATCCCTAAATCTTATATTGTATTAGGAAGGAGAGAAATGAAAAAGGGAAAAGCTGGTGGTTGGTGTAAAAAGCACTTTGTTGCCCAACTCCCCAGTTTAAGTAAAAATAGTTATTGCCACACAAAAAAGTTTCAGAAAATACCTACAAAAACTTTAATCAGGTTGTTATAAAGTTTATAATACATACCAGGATGATCAATGGACCCAGATTTTGGATGTTCAACTTTCATATATTTGTTATATTTCAATCTGAAAGATAATAAAGACAAGAAAGTACAAATAATATGAGGTTTTAGGAAAAGAAGACTGGCGCAATGGCTTTCAGTTTTAGCAAAACTTCAAATCTTTTTGTGACAAAAAAATTACTTTTATTGCATTGTTACAGTTTAATCTCAACCTACATAGACAGCGATGTGAAACTTATGTATGTGTGGCAATCTTTTCTTCCTCAGTTAGTCATGGGCTACCAATCAACATTTTTTAGTGAATGAGGGTGGACAAGATTAGATTAGTTATGTCAGCAATTGTATTTTTTGAGTCAGAACATTACTTTTAAATCAGTATCCTACATGTACCAACACTCCAAGCCAATTTTTTAATACATTTTTTTCTTACCTGCTGGAGTATCTTGTGTTCTCCTGGTACATGCACTCATTGTCCTTTTCCATGTAGCTGAGTCTGGTATAGTCATTGGGATAAACATAGCTTAGACGAACCTGAATACATGCGAGAATAGTGATAGTGTTAAAGGGGAAATATTGTCTTTTTAAAGTTTGGCATATTTTCATATAATGAGTACATATGTTATTGAGCTGTTAGAGTCATTTTCATATAATTTTCTAATTTTTTTATTGTGTAAAATATATGGATTGGTAAATTAGCCACCAGAAGAAGCTCTCAGTGCCTAAATGCAATCAGTTTTTCCCACTGTTAACTGTTGAGATATCAGCTACACAAGGCAATGATTTTAATGAGAAAGCCAACTCCTAGGCATGCAGAATAAGAACAGTAGAGCACATCCACTGTGTGGTGCTGAAAAGCGGGAAGCAGTGCTTTACACAGAAACAATAATTTAAATTATTAAGTCTTAATTCATTGAAGGACTTAAGGGTATGTATGTTTATGTAAACTTCATGTATGTGTAGGAGTTCTATTAAAGCTTAATAAAACCCAAACTGGGATATATTGCTGCTCACCAGATCTTAAATTTGGTGGCTGTATTAGTTTTCAGGCTTTTTTAATCTATTTATTTTCACCAGCACCATCTTGCTAGTCATATGTTTGCTGTTCCCGTACAGCTCACTCACTGTACTGTACCTAAGGGGAACAGCATGGTCAGCCTAGGTTATTTTTTTATTTAGTTTCCCCTGGTTTTTCAGATGTCCGTGGAAGAAGAGGAAGCAGGGTGTCTAAGTGGCAGAATAAGACTAAATTTGATGCAAAAAGTAGGTAAAGCAAATGAAGGGAACAGGTGTAAAGATGAGGTGTGTGTGAACATGAATAAGGGTAAACTTTTTTACTCTTTAATGAACTGGAGATAAACATTCAATAGTACAGCCAGTCACTCTAACACACAATTTCCTTATGAAGCAAGGCACCTGCAATGCTAAATAACGCAATGCAGGTTTATACAAATGCAGTGTTGTTCTCCCAAATTTTTTAGTCTATTAAGGTAACAAGCATCATTAATATTACATTGGTGATGAAAAGTTGTGACAGATCTAGTTGATAGCCATGACAGTACTAACACTTCCACCCCTTCCTTCTTTTCAGTCTGCAGCTACTTACAAATTGCAGGCCTTGGTATCGCTGCAGAGAGTAGCCTTCTACCAGGTAGCTGGGTCTATACACACAGCTGGGCAGGACATTGTGCAGCCGTTGCAATGGTATAAGTGGGACTGTAATATAGAGGGAGACAAAGTTATGTAGAGGCAATGTCACTGACATTCTTATTTCTTTCCCTTCTTTTTTTCTTCCATCCTTTTTCCTCATAGCCTCCTTCCCTTTGCTCCACCACCCTTCCTCCCCTACCATTTTCAACACTTCTTCCACCCCAGTCCTTTCCTGACCACCTTCCCCCTTTCAATACCTATTAAAGTAGACCTTCGGTAGCGAATGGAAGGTCCTTTGTTTACCTGTCCACCTACCCAACATAAATAGTTTAAAAAAGCCATTTGTAAAAAAAGGAAAACAAATTGGAGCTAGACTACAGTCTCTGATGCGACAAGAGTAGGTAGGACAATCCACAGGCCTTTTGGGAGAGCTAGAAGCACAAAATCTCACAACATTGCAAGCCTATTGCAGTAGTGCATTCTCTTTTAAAAGGTAAAAAATTCATAAACTTTATGATTCCCACAGCTGCCTGCCTGGGGGTTAGTCCTCTATTTCAGTGGACATAATACAAGCAGGAATTTCCATCTGATGGATGATCATCTTATTTCTCATTCTGGTAGCCCTAAAGCCTTTAAATAAAGCCCTTACATAGTCACCTTTGTAGAATGTATCTCTTGGGTCAGGTTTCAGTATATCCCCTGGATGGCGGTCAGAGCTATGACTGTGGTGGCTGGCTTTGCTGAGTGGAGTCTGAGATGTGTCTCCTAATGGTAGGTTAGCTTCATCTATGGATGAAAGGACAGAGGCGTTAAATAATTGCATCATATGATGAGAAAATAGACAGCAGAAGTTGTTATTAAAAAATAGATAGTTGGTGGAGGGAGTTGGTCGGGGAAAAGGTTTGAAACTCTTAGATATAGTTGAAGGGTTGAATTCAGAATTAATTATTGAAGGATGTGGTCTTCTAAGTCAAGGGACATGTCTGTATTAAATTTATGGTAGGTCACTGGTCTATCAATGTGTGTTTACATTTGGGAGAGGATTGTCCCATTCCTTTTTGTTATGTTTGTATGTTATAAAATTGTTTAAAAATTCAATAAAAATATATTGTTTAAAAAAAAAATAGATAGTTGGTCTGGTGTACTATAAAGATAGGACAATTCACTATTTAGTTTATAAATTAGACCATGAATGACTTCATTGGATACAGACACAGATTCAAATATTATGGAGCACTTATAGACTTCTCTTCTTCTTTTATCTAACTCTCCGCACTCTCTGCACAACTGGTGGATTCTGCTCCCTTCTATTCCTAATTATCCTCCCTTGAAATACCATTCACTGCTGGAAAAATCTTCTCCTTCCTTTATCTAACTCTCTTCTCTTGAAATACATAACTTACACATGACGTATGAAACTTACTTGAGAAAAGTGACAGGAATTTTGATTCTATCAGTGTAAAGTGGGATCCAAGGTCTGCTTGACGCCACTGTGAGAAATGAGGAAGCGGATTACAAAACAAATATAGTACCTCTGACAGACATTACTCTTCCAGTTACTTTTAGTACTACTTCATATCCTGGTAAAGTAAATGAGTCTTAAAAACTGGTAGTGTACATGTTTTGTGACCTAGGAACTCAGGGAAAGGATCATGGGAACTACTCACAATGAATACAGCAAAGAGAAGACCCAGAATATCAGTGCAGGGATAGGGAGATTCAATCATTTTAGGCATAGCATGAGGGGCATGAGATGCATAAACTCAGTACACAGATCACATCAATTGAGTCTCCAAGTGACAGAAATGATTTGACAATTGGGGTATTAGCTACAATTTTAATAAATGGCATTTTTAGTTTTGGCTAAATCATATTGCCTTTTGTCAGGTACCAGACCGCACAAAGCAGGATATCATCAAGGCTCTGCATTTCAAAATGTCTTACCACCAGCTCCACGTGGTCTGTGCCAGAGTCATCCTGCTTGTGTAAAAGTTCAAAGTAATACCGTTTAGAAGACGATAAACTGTAAAGGAGAATAAATAAATGATACGTTAAAGGGTAAAACTATCTTTTAATCTGAATGTACTGATGGTAATTATGCTAAAATTTACCCTCCACTCAGAAATCTTCCAACACCCTGCACATGTTGCCCTTGGCTTTTAAAGAACAAGAAGTAGTAAGTGCTCATGTGCTGAGGACTAGAATTTATATCTTTGGACAAAGAGCAGGAGGTAAGTAGAATTCACATTGGGCTAATTGATGACTCATATCCAGAGATCAAGATTTGCTGACTTTGTTCCTAACTGGATATATTAATAATAATAATGAAAAAATAAATAGCATTATGTGGCCAATATTATTACTATAGAAAAAATTTTCTGCACCACAATGGTGAGATTTTCCCACAGTAGTTGGTCTCTCTTCCCCAAATGCAATAGAGAGATTATTTGGCAGTAGTTCCTATCACTGCCCCACCCACAAAGGTGGGATTTCCTTGCAGTAGTGTGTGTACCTGCCCTCTCGCAATGGGGAGTTTTTTTATTTTTGCACAGTGAGCAGCAGTTTGTGTCTCTACCTCACCCACAATATTGAGATTTCCCCATAATAGTCTGTGTTTCTGCCCTTCCCACAATAGTAAGATTTTCCTGCAGTATTTAGTATTTCTTTCCATCCAACAGCAGTGGGATTTCTCCTTAGTAAATTGCATCTCTGCCCATCCCACAGTAGTGGACCATCTGCACTCCTTCCATAATGGCAAGATTTGCTCTTGTTTGAGGTATATGAGGAAAGGGAATGTTACAAGCACAACATTCACCTTTGCCGTTCAATACAGTACCTGTCTGATTCTCACCTGACCGCTCTGGAGCCCTGATCACGGAATTTTCCAAATTCTCCAGGAGCTGTCCACTGTCTTCCTGACTAGAAAAAAAGTGCTTTCAGACAGGGTCTAGCAAAAAGATTTATGCAAATAGAACAGAAGTGTTAGAAGACCTTGAAATATCATAGATTTTGTCTGTTCGAAACCATATTTCTAGGTTCTAGTAGCTATGCTAGTTACTGATTTCTCAGCAAAGATGTAGGTGATTTCTGCAGATTTTATTTATTTTATATTGCTTTACAAAGGAGGTAATCTGGGTAATCTGAGACATTGCAGCTTGCACACAATTATAGAAATAGGTTCCTGGTCTGTACATGTTACACCTCACTATATCTTTTACACATTAAATGCTACCTATCACCAAGTTTGCTGTTCTTGGTGCAGCCATCATTCCATACCGGGCCCACTCTGCACAGCAGATGCAACTTTCCCACCGTATGGTCTTCACTTAGCCAGAACTCTGAATTGTCATCTGACGACACAGCAAACTGGAAATTTCCTGTGACAAAGAACAGGGGAGAATGAGTGTCAATCTGAGAAAAAAAGCTGTGCTAGAAAGGACAAAAAAAAAAGATGCTGCAAAAAGCAGTTCTGCCCTTGCCATTGCATGTAAAATTATCAATCTTTTAAATACCTAAAATACATTTCTTTTTTTTCAGAATGTATTTGTAGCCTTAGGAGGTTTCAGTTATGTCACAATGACAGCAATGGCTTTATGCCATATCTTGGGTCGAATTTTCCTTATGGTTTGCCATGACTGTTGAAAAGGCCACTGGCTGGCTCCATTGGAAGCCTGTACAACAGGGTGAGAACACAGGGATAGTATAACAGGGAGACAGGGACTGAGCATTGTCATCATATCCATAAATTTTTCCGAAATTTTTTTGGACAGACATTTTTTTAATATCTTCATCTTGGATCCTTTTAAAGTAACAATTACCTCTTTTGGGCCCCTATTCCCCCCTATTCCACAGTAATATTATACAGATTGGTCATGGACCTACCCCACTCCATGACTGGATCAAAAAGGAGCAGGTGTTCACTGATAAGGTCATTCCTCGTTCCTCCAATCAAGATAGCTACCAACATTGCAATGCTATATTAGTTTACAATATTTTCTTTACTTTCCCAGCACGATGTTAACACACCACATGAAACTACAGATAACAATAGGTCAATGCTCTTACCGTCTGTAGGGGGGTGCAGGTATCCAAAAATACGCAGTCCGTAGTTGGTCCATTGTGGGGTGACAGCAAGCTTGTTGATTGTAGTGCGAATCTGACATTGCAAAAAACAAAGCCTTTTGTTTTAATAAAGTGGACCTAACTTTGTATATATTTTACATGTGAAGTATTCTGTTTGTTGAACACTTCCAGTTATTTCACATAGATCATATTTGTCTATTTGACAGTGTCTACAGTTTTTTTTCTCTAGAAGACCTGCACTTTTTCCATCATCATTCAGGGTCACCATTTGCTTCTTGGACTGAGATGCCATCTCTTTAGATGACACAATCCTTTAAAATCATGGTGCTTCTGCAGCTCTTGGCTGTGTGCACAAATGTCTGCCTTGTGAAGGAGACCAGGAAACGTCATTATCTTAGGGCTGGCATGAACTATCACTCAACTGCCATTGTAATAGAACACTGTGCTGTGCAGGGGCGTGAACTTTTACCAACATGCATATGAATGCCCCTCCAAAAGGTGATGTACAGTAATGAGGAAAAGAAAGTATACCCTCTTTCAAATCTAAGGCTTTGAGTATCAGGACATAATAAAAATCATCTGGTCCTTAGCAAGTCTTAAAATGTAGTAAATACAACCTCAGATTACATACAACATGCAACATTTTATATTGTGTCATTGTTTTTTTTCACAAGGACTTAGTAAAAATGCAAAAGCAGTGTGAAAAACAAAAATTAATACTCCCTTACCATTCCACAGAAATAAGGTGTGTAGGTTGCAGCAAAGTTGAAGAGCATCCAAACAATTTGGAATCCATTATTCTACGACAGTTGACAATTTTTCCAGAAATGAATATTGCTGTAAATTCATCCCATGGTCAAACTGTACAATATTTAGAGAAATTGCAGAAAAACCAAGAACTCCACCTCACACTCTACATGCCTCAGTTTGCATGTTAAATAATAAGGGTTATGTCAATGCAGTTAGAAAAAGACTGAAGTATGGCATGTTTGGAAGAGTTGCCAGACCAGAGCCTCTTCTTTCTATTAACAACATGGCGGCATGGCGTAGTTTTGCAAGGTTACAAGGCTTTTGGAATAAGGTCCATAAGACAGATGAGGCCAACAGGCAGATGTTTGGCCATAACGCACAGCAACAAGTTTGGTTAAACCAAACTTTGCCCAAATACCCAATACTAACTGTAAACATGGTGGTGGACAGGTAATGATTTGGGCTTGTTTTGCAG
>NC_092859.1:25005676-25051894 GCF_032062135.1 Pyxicephalus adspersus
CAGAAAATGCCACCCTACCAGGGACAACAGATCCAATGACAACCCCAAACCTGGAAGTAGAGCAGTAAAAATGTTGATACTGCTGTCAGAGCAAAGATAGGTGAATGTACCTAACTGAAAGGGAGTGTTTGTAACTAAAAAATTATGAACAGGCAAGTAACCCTGTCCATTCCGCAATGAACAACCTGCCTGCTTGCAATTTCTTTTAATGTTTCGTTCTGCTTTAAATCTACTTGAAGTCTGTAAATTCCTATTTCATAGCCAGTCTTACAGCTCAATTTACTGGGAAAAATATACATTACAAAGAAGTAATTTGGGCCATTTAGGATTGTGTAGTGTAAGTGCATTTCACTTAAATAGATAGGTGGCGATCTTTTGTGGATAAGAGGAAACTGCATGATGGGAAGGGGTTGTAATTGGAGAAAAGATTGGGGCCCCATGATAGCCAATTCCAAGATCCACAAAGGGGATTAATGTGGCTGTATAGAGAAAGTATTGTGCAGGTGAGATAATACTCTCCCTTCTGTCTATACCCACCTGATGGACGGCAAATAATACCTAACACACACACAGACCCATGCACACATTCCAAGGGCAGCTCAGTGTGACAGTACATAGCATAGACAGTAGAGAACTGGCCAGACACAAGTGATAGGAGAGATGGTTTACCTGCAGATTGGCCTAGATCCAAAGCCCCGCACAGACATCAGATGATTGTTGTTGGAAACAATCTTTCATGATCATTTCCAGTGACAGAGGAATGAATGGACACTGTACACACATCACCGTTGTGTTCGATGTAGAGGGGAGGGGGGAGAATAGGGGAGCAGCTCTTTTGTAGGAAAGCACAGCGGTTATTCCTGAATAGTTGCCAGGGTGGATGGATGAACGACGTCAGGGAGGAAATTCAGATTTTTGCCTGAGATGAGCACAACTGTTTGTCTCAGATGACAATTGTCTGATGTGTATATGTAGCTTTATCCCCCCAGTGGAAAACAATAGTAAATCGTGACTTACCTGATCCGCTGGCGTCCTCCATCGTCCTTCACGTCTTCTTCATGAGAATTCTGGGGACATTCTGGGGACATTCGGGGACATTCTGTTCAGGGCAGGGTGGGAAACTCAAATCCATTTGTATTGCATTCAAAACAAATAACTGTATTGAACATTCAATACAAAATAACTGTATTGAACATCCAATACAAAATAACTGTATTGAATGCAATACAGTGAATTTATATGTGTAAAAGCAGTACATTACATTTATTTTACAGTATAATATAATAGTATGAGTATTATTATTATTTTTTTTTTTTTAATTTTGTTTTAAACTTTATAATACTCAAACTATTATATTATACTGTAAAATAACCTTTCATGAAAAAGTACTGCTTTTAGATATATAAAACCGGACAGAAATGAACCACCCAGGAGGTTAAAGCCAACCATTGCAATCTTATAGATGAGTGGCAGCACACTGAGATGCAAAGACGTAAAAAATGAAAAAGGATTTTATGGGAAAAACATGGCAATTGTTTATCATACATATTGCACAGACCCAACTAAATGTCACTTTTCTGTATTTTACAAAAAAATGAAAAAGGATTTTATGGGAAAAACATGGCAATTGTTTATCATACATATTGCACAGACCCAACTAAATGTCACTTTTCTGTATTTTACATTGTGAGTATTTGCGTCCACTTGTAAGGTTAGGTATTGATATTCGATGAGATAGAGATGTTAAATGGGGCAGTGAGGGCTCTGTGACAATCACAGATCACAATCACCTTTGGCAACAATCAATGTGTATACTCGTTACAGTGATTTGTTGGTATTAGTACAGTGCATCATTCTGTCAAATTTCAGCAAATATCACATCATTGCATAGTACTTAAATCTATCACTTTTGATTTATACAGTAATATGTTTGGATTTTGGCAGTACCTCTTCTCTCCAGGGAACAGACAGGTTCCAGGACACTTCTTCTCGTGTCTATAAAAATAAGGAAGAAACATTATAACCTTACTAATCATCCTGCCAGAAATAAAAGTATTTTATTGTGTCCATGCTGGCAGTACAAACAACCATTGTGTAATGAACTGTAAACCATAGCGACCAATTAGAAGTTACCCTTATCAGTGCAGAGGGATTTGAAAACAATTGCTGGGTTGATAAATTTACTTTGTATAGTATAATACACTTTGTATAATACACTATAGTATAGTTTATTTATTTATTATTATTATTATTAATAAGCTTTTAACTTTTTTTTTCTAGGAAGCATCCACAGCCTAGGTAGAAAAGCCAGCATGCTGCAGAGAAGAACCTTTGCCCTCTGTGTCAATCAGAAAACTACATACTCCATTATGATTGGAAAGGTATAGTCCTGCTTTAGCAGAAGCATATTGGACCTCTGTATAAACACCACTGTTTCCACAGTGGAAGAAAAGTCCACATCTGAAGCCAGCTGGCAGGTAGAGGGCTTTTCTACTGTAGGACTTTGCACACCAACTGTTCTGCTGCAACAAGAATGTGTTTACCTTGTTTAGTCTGAAAGGTCAAAGGCACAGTCATATCTGTTCATTACTTTTCAGAATCTGCTACAAATAAATTGTGCTGCAGTGTTTGTGTCTGGATGCTAATCACCATACATGATGAATGTTTGAGGGTCATAAAGCTATAAAACAGCAAGTATATAAGGATGTAAATGTCACATAAAAAAGACTTTCAGATAAACATTATGGTAATACCTCAAAGTAAGCCCTAAGTGATAATATTATGCAGTTTGGGGTGGTGTACCACTGCCTTATTGACATATGTTGTAAGGGCGATGCCTCTTCTGCATACCAGAGAGCTTTAGTATTGTGTTCTAAATCTGGGTTTGTAACAAGTCCTATGTAATCTGTCGAAGAAAGTCCTGCAGACTCCTTTGTGCAAATACAGAAAATAGGAGTTAATTACAAAGCCAACACTGCAGGATAAAGATCTGTATTTTTAAATTTTTAAAAAGTGACAGTTATAAAAAGTCATGATGGAAAATAATTACACTGCCCTTGTGGTAAAGCTTTGTGGACTGAACCTGTAGGGAAATGGGAGTCTACTGTTCATTCATGTCAATCAATTCTCAGCTGCCCATAAACCCTAATCATCCTTGAAATATATTGGAAAGTTATATTCCCTTTTTCTTTATGAATTTGCTTTAGCGGTGGCATTGCAGTGGGGTTTTTAGGATGTTTTATGAAGTTTCTCAGGGTGGTGTGGCACTGTATTGATTCCATAGACTTTAATAGGTCCCTTTTTAAATGGTTTTGCAAGCAGTAGAAATGTATTTCCCAGTGGTTTGGAGTAGCAGGGGAGCCGGTATCCTAGGATGTATATTGCAACTACTGCAATGTGAAAAAACAACTGACAGCCATGTACAGCAAACACTAGAAAAAGCTCCAGGGAGCAGTTATTCCCATGGTTGACAAATGCCCATCTGAACATAGCCCAAGGCTGGATTCACATGTGTGGATTGTGATAACAAGTGTCAAATTAAACGTTTTCATAATTGTTGCAGCCATTAAATTTAAATGAAAGGTATATGTGTGTGCCCAACTATACTTTAATTTTGAATTACAGAACAACTACACACTTGAGCTACAAGGGGAAATTTGACTTGCTTTTGTCTGTCATTTGCAACTTCTAATTAATGTACAGGGCTGCGTAATATGTTGGGGCTATATAAATCCTGTTTTTTATTATTATTATTAATAATATTAATATTAATAATATTAATTAATTAATATATTAATTAATATAATAATATTAATAATATTAATAATAATACTATTAATAAAAAAAATTGAACAATAGCAAACAGAATGCTTTCACTGTGACTAGACATATTAATAGTTGCTGGCAGTCACCTTATTATGTTATAGATAAACAGAAGATTTTAGCAGCTCAGTGGTGTTAAAAAAACTACTCAGAGTAGCAATATGTTGTTGAACCAAGGAAAAAAATGGCTCCTCTTAGAGTAGGCCACATAGGATGATGCAGTAGATGAGTTGCAGCTTACTATGTGCAGCCTATTCCATACAAAGCTATTTGTTCCATTGGTTTACATTCAGTCCCTAAAATCTCATATATTCAGTTAAAGAGTCATTTTCAATCTTTTCAAATTTGTAGCTCCATGTTAATCTCACTTTATCCTAACTCATCTTTAAAAAAACAACAGGGAGATGATTTGCAGACTAGCAAGGAAGAACTGAGCACGGCCGGCAACACTGCTTGGGATTTGTCAGCTGACTACAGGATGTTTTTGGTAGATCAGTGGATATTTTTTCTGTACTTGCAACTTTTCCACAAATAGAAAAAAATGTTTATGTACTTCAGTTTTTTTTGTAACAGTTTATCTTTTTAGTTTCTTTTGCCCATACACTTTAAATAGGACAAGCTGTAAAAACTTTACTTTGTAACTGGGGAAGAAAAATAGGTTTTCAACCTTTACTGAAACCAATTTTGTGCTGCAGATGTAAGGATCAGTTTCTCACCTTCCGTAATAATAATCCAGTTGTGTCACAATGTTCTCAGTTCCAAGGTTCCCACTACACCCACTATTTCCTAATCTGCTCATATTCCACATGACTTGAAATATATACAAACTCCTCCCAAATCTGACATTTTAGTCACTGGTGGATTTTGACATTTTCCTATGATCTACCAGTAAGCCTTAGTTTTAGTTTTCAGGTTGTTGTTCAAGTCTCTCCTGGGTCTGCACTACGGTGACCTCCCCACAACTTCCATTCTGATTGCTAAATTGTTTTCATTTTATATTACAGAAAATGCAATGGGAAGAGTTATACCATCACTAAATTTACAAATTCAGCAATGCCCTGACACCCAATGTCAAAAAAATGCAACTCACCGAGCGCTGCTGATGGTCAGGTTTGTGGAACTCCAAGTTTGGATCCACAGCTTGGATATTATTGTGTGCCAAGGCTTTGCCCAGTTCACTCCAACTGCTGTATCCTGATTAACAGACAAGAGAAAAGGATGACAGTGACAGTATGTGGTTTAAATAACTGTATTTTGTTGCTTATTAATAAAATATAAGTGCAGGCATTAATATTAATATTATAAATTATAATAAACAGCATTTATATAGCGCCAACATATTACACAGTGCTGTATATTAAATAGGGGTCGCAAATGATAGACAGATACAGACAGTGACACAGGAGGAGGAGAGGACCCTGCTCCAAAGTTCTTATAATCTAGGCTTACAAACAGCTTTTCTTTCCAGAAGAACAGTATCATCTTTGTTCAAGCATCGTCCATCTAGTGTGCCTATATAAATACTTGTATGTTGTATTATTGGTAAATAATTTATTATACATGTTTTATGTATACATTAACAAAAATCCATAAAGGAATTAATATTGCAGACTTGCGAAAAGGTCCACTTTGCCACACCTTGTAATCCATTACCACTTTACCTCACTAAAGCTAATATCACTCCAGGTTTATGGTTGTCAATCAACTGAACAACCAACATTTTTTGGATAAAGGGGGAGCCCCACATAGGCATGGGAAGTACATGTAAGCTTTCTTTAGGTTGTGTTCCAAGTAGGAACTAGACACTGGAACCCCAAGTGCTGCAGGGTATGTGTGCTTCATGCTCCTCCTTGCTTGGTTCACATTGAATGCAGTTCCTAACAGGTATATTCTGTTCTATAGAAAGAATCACATCACACAATGAATATCAATTGCATTTGACAAGCCACAGCATGTACTGCACTGACGTGAACTTCTTTATAAAGAATAGAAATGTTGTCTTGATGGGTTAGTTCATCCAATTGTCAAATGAAAATTGTAAATAAAATCTCATTGTGCAATGATTCCAAGCTACACATTAAATAAAACTGTTAAATATAGTTATATAGCTATAAGAAATAAGGTTACTTTACTGGATAATAAAAATAACCTCTAATGAGTGTGTAACTAAAGCTGCGTACACACGGCAAATTTTTCTCGCCCGATAATCGGTATCGGCCAATTATCGGGCGAAAATCTGCCGTGTGTACAGTCGGTCGTCGTCCATCATCCGACGACCGTCCTGGCGGATCCATGGACGATGGACGACGACCGATCCTAATGAAAGGGAAGGGGAGAGCGCGCAGCAGGGTGCCGCTCCGTCGCTCTCCCCCTCCCCTCTCCATAGAGCATGAACGGTGCTGTATGTACAGCATCGTTCATGCATCGTGCAGTCTTTTGCAGGTGTTTTGCAAAAATTGCAGGTGTGTACGCAGCTTAATACTTATCAGCCAAAACATTAAATCCACTGACAGACCAAGTGAATTGAATAGATTAGCTTGTTACAATGGCACCAGTCAAAGGGTGAGATATATAAGGCAGCAAGTGAAAAGTCAGTTCTTCAAGGTTATAGGAAAAAGGTAAAAATATCTGAAGGACTTGTTAACAAGGGCAAAATTGTGATAGGCAGACTGGGTATAGCATCTCCAAAATGTTTGGTTTTGTGGGATGTATCTGGCAAGCAGTGCTTTTTACAAGCACAAATTACCATGATTTCTATTGTTGTCCATAAGAAAAAGGTGTCAGAACACACATGGAATCACAGTTTGCTGCGTAGCCAGTGTGCTTATGCTGACGCTTACCTATTGCAAAAAGTACCCACAACGGGCAGATGTCAGAAATGGACCATTAAGCAATGGAAAAAGTTGGTCTTGTTGGGAGAATGACATTTTTCGTAAGATCATGTAGATAGCTGAGTGCATGTGCATTGGTAACCTGGGTAAGAGATGGCAGCAGGTTTCTCTATGGGAAGAAGGCAGATGGCAGAAATAGTGTGACCTAAAGGATCTGCTGCTAACATTGTAATTCAGATAACACATGACACCTTCAGATGTTTTGTGGAGTCTATATCTTGAAGGGTCAGAACTGTTTTGGCAATAGAGTACACCTCTGGAAGTCGGCAAAAAAGATGCCACAGTAACCCTTCCTTGCTGCTCAGAAAAGAATAGGTCGATAATGTAAATGTGCGGTACAAAGCTCCTTTTTACCAAAGGCTGTGTGGTTCTGATCTGGGCCTTACAGCCATTTTGCCTATAAAAATGGAGCACTTACTTGTAAGAACCCTTGTTTTATTTTCTCCTTGCTTCTGTAAAATATATTTTATCAGTTTTTAAAAATTGGCCCCAAAAAACTGAACTTTACCATAAAAGCAGCAGGACAAATAGCTGGTTGGCAAGAGTCAAGTAATGCATGAGAGTAGCCAAATACTGTACTGTATCATCTCGGATCATCACAGTCAATTGATGGCGTTTGCCATGAGTTAGAGACGGAAAGGGCTAAAAGGGACAGATGGCAACTCCTAGTAGTGCACTGCAGGTGAGATCTTTCATGTAAGAATATAGAATCTCTTTTCTCTCTTTCCTTTATCTTCTGACCTGCTGTGACAGCTTACCCCGGATACCCCAATGCTAAGAGCGTAGCTGCCAACAATTAGCACCCCCCTGACTTAGATTCTTCAAACATATGTCAAGCGCAAATAGCAAATTTTATTTTTGTTTGCCTAATAACAGACACAGAAAGCACAGAAGAATACCCGTTTGTCTGCCCGAAATTCTCTCTTTTCTTAAAGTGGACCTACCATTGAATGATCATGTACGTTGCCATTGTCATGAATTCATTCTAAATGCAGATAACTACAGCAAAATTACCTTAACACCTGAGCTACATACTCATTCTAGGTCAGTGATTCAGACGGTAATAATAGCAGAGAATCAGAACATCAACAGTTGAAGCAAGATTTTTTAGAACCAGGTCAGACAGGGCAGCTTACACACAGAATTTTTATGGACTGAGTTATGCCCGTTGATATTTAATTTACTTCCTATTAATACTTTGACACACTGGGTGTCACCGATAAAGGAAGAGAAAAAAAATCCTAATCCAAATTCAAAATACAAAATATTATGGTAAAAATCTTATTATGAAGTTGAGTTTTGATGTCACCATTACAGTTGGGCATGCAATGCTCACACACTGAGAATACTAAGAGATACTATGAATTACAACCAGCATACAAGATATGAGAAATGCTTTTGTAGTATAGCATTCATATCAGAGAAGTGCTACTGTGCAGACAGGTATGATAAGCATTCAGTCTTCCTCCAAGGATATACATTCCAGAGCAAACAGACAGAAATAACATTTATTTTGCTAATTTCTGCAAACCTTGTTTAACATATTTTGAATACAGTGGATCAAGGCTCCTTGTAGTTGCCCCGAGAGTGTGTGACAAGGTGACCATGAAGGAGCACAATTGGGGTACAGTTGTACACCCATAACAGAAAGTATTCGAACATGGTTTATTTTAATTAAAAAGATTGATTAAAAAAAATGTTTAAAATGAAATTTTGGGTTATTGGATTTACAAGGAGGGTTTTTTTCTTTGATATTTGCACATATAAAATGTTGTCACCTCTGAATTTCTCGCCATAGTTTACACATGAACAGTTCTTGTATCAAGTTACTTTGGAACTTGAGCAGCAAAGTGATTTTACAGTGGTGTGTCACAGTGTTTGCCATTAGACACATCGAAGTCTCAATGTGAAAATCGCTTTTTGATGTTCCGAGGTAAATCAGGGCCTTTGAGGATATCTGATGTACAGAATCACAGAGAAAATCCGCAGTGCTCCCCGGAGACATGGTGGACTGACAATGGAGGTCTGTAAGGCAGATATACAAATACATTCTGCTAAATGAATGGGGGTATTGGGTTCCCCCGATTTCAGTATAGAGATCTCTGTCAGTAGACTCATGTAACATACATGAAAACTGAGCTCTGTGCCTATAGAATGACCTCCATGAGATAAGATGCAGATTCGGAGATAGAAGCCACTCTGTTTCACCATTAAAGTGCAAAGCCCATTATGACTCATTAATATCAAATTTGTTCACAAACGTGTATTTTAATGAGAACTCTGCTGTGATTTTAATTTTAAGTTTAAATTTTACAAAAGTTTACATGGCTTTTACACTATGGTCAGCAGACAGAGCCATTAAGGGGGCTTTAGGTAAGTCAACCTATATAGGAAGGAGGAGGTGGGCGACACAGAGCAGCCATAAGCTACGTACACCCATCAGATAATTGCCTCCTGAGACCAACAGTTACGCTTGTCTTGGGTGAAAATGTATAATGTGTACAGCAGTTTCCAATGTATTGACTATGTGGGGAAGGACTGCCATGCTTTCCTATAGAGAAGAGCAAAGTGGGGTGCCAATTACTCATCTTCCCACCACCTTCCCTATGGCACAGAAAGTTGGCCTGTAGCTAGCTAGAGCGCAGGGACACATGACAGGGTGAGGAGGGAGACAGGAGGGTAAGGGGTTAATAAAAAAAAAATGCGGGAAGAAAAGAGCGGGAAATTCAAATAAAATGCGGGAATAGGTGAATTATTGATTGATTGGAAAAGTGTTATGGGTGGGGAAAATTAAGGTATAAATAAAGAGGATGGGGGGAGTGGGGGGACAGTTCTTACCTTGAAAATCAAGCGTCCCCCGCCCTCCCTCCCCACAGGACAATTCGGTTGGGGAATATTATTGTCATGGCAGCAAGGAAGGCTTTCTTTCATAGGGTCCATGAAAGGGTTAAAGTTGTTGGGGAAGAAAATAAGGGGGGTGAGGCACGGTAGTATTTTGGGTCTCTTGGTTGAGGGTGGCCTTGCACGACACTCGGTTGTCGTGGGGGCCAGGTGGTTAGAGGTGGTCATCCGCTGATTGTCCCCGAGGCGGTGTGAGGGCGCCTGGGGGCCTGGTTAATGAGCGGAAGTAATTTAGGTTTTTGCCAATTAAAATTTAAAATTTTCATGGACCTGTTAAGAAAAATGATTTGGTATGCTGCGTGGGAAAGGATGTTTTAAAATGTTTTTTATTTGTTCGAGAAATGTTGATATATTTATAGATACATATATTTTGAAGTGGTTAAATAAAACGGGCTGCTATGACCAATTGTTATCCAACAAGATTTTGTCTAGAGTCTTTATTTGAGTATGTAAAGAGAGTTAGGGAGCAGTTGGTCTTGGGTCAGCCGTCATGGATCACTCTACTCTACCCTAGTCACGGTGCTGTGTGTGCAAAGCTTGGATGTTCATCTGTCACTGGAAATGACCATAAAAGGTTGTTTTCAGCAACAGAAATGTTTCTTTGAGATATGCACAGGGCTATAGCATCAGTGAGCTGGGAAATGTTTAGGAAAAGCATGGGGATAGTTCATAAACTGCATATAAAGAGGTTAGAGTCAGACTCTTTGCTGTTGTTTTTTTCTTGTTCTTAATACTAGAGGCTTTTTTGTTTAACTTCATTTTGTGGATGATTAGAAGTCTGCAGCCACTTTTATCTTGCTGTACTATACACAGCAAACTTTAGTTTTTTTGCTGCAAGATTTTCCTCAAAAAACATTGTCCTTTAGTTTCAGTGGTGCAGTATTATGGGGGTTTCATTGTTTTTAGAGTATAATGTTTTTTTTTTTCTTGTTGGAAGGCTTTTCGTTGCAAAAGGGTTTACACCAAAGGGGATTTCAGGTGGTAGTTGTGGTATATGTTGATTGAACATTTTTTGAGACTCAAAGGGGAGTAATCACTAGTCATAGACCTATTCCTAAAGCTACTTTCTGTTCAAAGCATTCTGCTATTTAATGTACAGCAGCCTATTTAATGTGTGCTGTGTAATATGTTGGCGCTATATAAATCCTGTTTATTATTAATAATAATAATAATAATAATAATAATAATAATCATCTTCATCTGAAAGAGAAAAAAGTTAAGTACAAGAATCACCTAACAATATATCATCCACATTTACTGCATTCCCTATCCCCATATATAATATAATTTAGGCATATTTGAATTATGCCTATTATATCTAACTGCCCTGCTGATGGTCAGTTTTGTATTGCTGTATCATCTGTGGACACTTCATTCTTAATGAGAATTATCGGTTGGTCAAAGCAGGCATATTAATGATTGATAAAAAAGTGTGCCCTTGCTAAAGCTACCTGAAAAAAAATGTTTCCAACTGAAATTAATTAGATTGGGGTACTTATGATGAATGTAAGCCAAGCTAAATGTATAAGAAAACTAAATTTCAATTCAAGATGAAAACCTCACAGACTAGGGATTTACCTTAAAAATTCGGGTTTGACAAATTTTGAACAAAATTTGAAAAACAACTGCTGAATTGAACCTGGCCAAATTTTACCAATGCCTACTTAGCTCCTGTGCAAGAAGTCACTAGGACAACTGGAGAGGGTAAATCTTTTCCTCCAGGGACACAAACAGCATTAAAAAGTGGTGCTTCTAATCCTTTCTGCACACAACGATTTTGCTATATATGTAGGAAAATTTTACTCCTTAGCTTACCGTTGTGGCGTCATTTATTTGTTTTTGTTGCAGTTTTTATTCTATGTGTTTACTAAGTTAGGTGTATCAGGGAAGGCTGGGACATACAACACAAAGCCAGGTAACTGACTTCCAAGGCTGGGCACTGGTGCCAGTATAAACTCAAAAACTATACTCTACACTAAACGCAAAAGAGATCACAGCCGTTCTGTAAATAGAACTCAATCAATCACTTTCCAGGCGGCAAACTCTAAAGCTTATATGGCTTGTGCCTTTGAAATTGTCTACAGCAGGCAAAGGTACATGGCAACCCCAGAAAAATTAACTACAGGTCTCGCAATGCCATGTCAATTGCAATCCCTTCACTTTCTAAGATCTCTCTGTCTTACCCCACCATTATCTGTGCTTTAGGTCTAATGTACGGAAAAGTATCAGAAAGTAAAGTATATACAAGTAAGTATATGTACTATATATAGTGGATATGCATGCAATCAATATAATCTCAAATAACCTTTATCATGTTGATCATATTTCAAAAGTTATTTTCAAAAATGTGAAATGTGCAGCTTTTACTAAAATATTATCTGGTACCTTCTTCAGGTACTTCCTGGTGCAGGATGACTCTATTTGTTTCCAAACTGTGCTCTTGCATTGTCACCCTTTCACATGGGCTACACGCTACCAGTACTTTTTTCAACAATATATTACTGTCGCCACCATCAAGAAACCTACCCTGAGAAAATGAAATGCAGCAACCACTGGAGTGGAAATTACAGCAATGAAGCTAAAAGAGATCATCATGTTACAAAGGATGAAAAAATGTGAAAACAATGATTTCAATTAAAAAATGGCAAGTTCATGGCGCAAAATAAATGTCTTCCAATTAGGATTTACATCTAAGTTAGCTGTTTAGGGAAGAAGCATCGGGAACAGCTGTCAGCTCCAACAAAAGAACTACAATTCTCCAGCTTTAATTAGGACATATTTTCCTTTAAACCAGGCCGTCTTCAAGGTGCAGCCTTCTTGATTCCTCTACTCCTTCCCTTGTACATAGCCAATTACCTGTGATTCACTGGATTTTATACTACAAAAAACATGCAAATATATTGCAGCATTGTTTATTACAGGTGCTTAGTCAGAATTATCACTTACACACCCTGCACTTGGGCTCGGTGTCACAGCCATAATTTAGTGAGTGCTAGTATGGTGACTTTGAAGTGTTAAAAGACACAAGGCCCGGAGGGACCAATTACTGGGAGCAGCTGTACATAGCCTGGAAAAAGTCCTGAATAGATAATATAATTGCAGTTGAGCCCACAGGCTCAGGTTTGGGTAAGACATACTGGCTGATTACCTATAGTCCCCACCTTCTCCAGGGCCCTAATTGACATTTGGCGGCCAAACTTCATATTTGCCTAAGACCCCATTTTGTCTAAAACAATCTCTGAGAGCCCAAAATGAGATGCCCAGGAAAACGTCAGCTTGTGTATAAAGCATAAAAACACCAAGCTGTATTGATTGACTATGATAATTTATATTAGTCACATTGAATGGGTTGATCAAATATGTTAAAATGTGCCCTATTTTTAAAACTATTCCCATCCTTATGGATTCTGGGTAGACTTTTCAGAATTTGGATTGTGTCTGAGAATTTGTGCCCATTTGTGAAGTTAGGGTACTACTGATGATTAACAATACCTGGTTCCTCATTGCTGTTCAAATTCATCCCAAAGGTATTCAAACGGTTGAGCTCTGATCACTCAAGTTCCTCCATGCCACATCATAATAGAGCTGACTTTGTATACAGGGGTGCAGTAATGTTGGAACAGAAGGGGCCATCCCCGAGCACAACTGTCTAAAATGTCGTTGTATGCTGTAGCACTAACAGTATCCTCCACTTAAAGCATCTGAACTTTCTTTTCTTTTTTGGCAGGGGGTGACATAATTTTGGCCATAAATTATACAGTATGTAACTTGCATAATACTATGTAAAGTGTTGGGTTGTTTTCCCAAGAATATCTAGCTATGGCAATGTCATATATACAGTGGAAACATTTTAAGGACAATGTGAACAACAGAAGTACATATTGTAGCCCATTGTTTTTTGTTATGGAGTCTGGAAAAATCAAATTAAAAAATAAATGCTTTGCACAATGATGTGTTTGCTTTTTCTGAAATATTGCAGCACATTCTATAGATTTGAGGTTAATGTTTTAGAATTTGGTGTCTTTAGGGATTTCCTGTGCTAACGCGTTTTCCATTTTTTAAAATGTCCTACAACGTGTGTAAAAAAAAAAAAAAAGTGTAACATATTACGGAAAACAACACCCAGACAATTTAAAGATTAACTCTGTGCTTACACTTAAAATAAAAAAAAAAAGGCATAGTAAATATGATGGCAAAGTTTAGGTTGATGTATACTTGGTTTACCATTTACATCTTTTATATAGCCTGGTAATTAAATGCACTTTTGATCAATTTTCCATATGATGGAGTCATATAAAATGATTTCAGATTTCCCTGCAGTTTCTGATGTTTCCATGTTCTCTATTGTGCATAAGTAACTATTCCAATCAGATAAGGATACCGCCAACTTAAAAAGTCTGGGAAATGAAGAAATGGTCCTGTAGGTAATACTTTTTATATTTTCAGTATAAGTTTTTGTTGGTCTACCCTCTTTTTCTAGGTCCAGGCAAGTTGGTATGAAGGGGGGAGGGGAACTCCCTTAATTTTTAATATACCTGTGTATTATAGGTAACAAAGCAGGTGCTGCAGCAAGAGTGAGACTACATCTTTCCAACACGCACTGAGGAGCCATCAAACAAGAGCTGAGGTTGGTCCCTGTGCAATGACAGCTCCTGCAGGAACAGGCTGCTATATTTAGCCCCCGATCCAAAGATCTGCGTTTCCTGGATGTGTCTAATAAGGGTTTATTTTACCTAAAAATAATATTTTGTCAAAAAAGTAGCTAATTGTGCTGGGTCAGACCTTGACTATTATTAGACCTTGCTATTAATACTCTGATAATCATTGGAGTAATATATTAACGGCTCTCTTTCTCTTCTATACCTCTATTTTCCTGAATACAAAATGATATTAAATATCCATCAGAAAAAGTGTGAACCCAATTATAATGGGCACAGCAGTACGAGGATGTTGGGAACAAAAGGTATGTGGAGCCAAGAACTTGGTGCACAGCTCTCACCTAGAGCGTCTTTGAGAGGTTGTCAACTGGTTTAACTTTCCCACATGCTGATTGACAACCTTCTTGAATCTAAAACTACTACTTGTGCAGGAATGTTGGGAACCCCTCATAATGGGCACAGCTGATGTGCAAATCGTGTACACTTACCACAACTCCTCATACTGGACACAGTAGGGAGGTAGACTGTTGATTTAAACTCTTAAACAAGTACCAAACACTATAATAATAGGTTTGGGCTGACTGACCCTTTAAATGCCAAATCTTTAAGTCTGAATAGATGTTATTTTATGACTCCTATGGTGTCAGTGTTTAATAACTGTAATGCTTTTTGCTGGTGGACCTGTGCAGACCTGTTCAGTGAATGCAGAAAACTCTGGGCAACTGGCTTCTGGCATTTTTCAGGGAATTTGAACTTAAGCACCTGATTAATATAATTTTGAGTCAGTTGTAATTCATGCTTTAAAATTTTAGTTTCATTGTAAATGAGTTTATCAGAGTTGAATATTGTATTTTTTCCTACCCATTGTTACATGGTTGGCCTATGCTCATGAATGGTATACAGGCTTTCTATAGTGGACCCATAAAAAGTACATTGCTTTCTTTCTGCTTTCTAATTTAAAAATAAACAGAACAAAAAATGAAAAATCTCTTTATATCTCTGTAAAAACCTCCTTATAAATGTAAATGAAATAATGACAAAAGCATCAGATGAATTTTGCCATTAGAGCACTGTGGGGCTGGCGATGCTGGTTTCCCTTATTTTGGAATAAGTATGCAGGTCAAGATAGTCAGAGGTCTTGTCTATAATGGAAACTAATGTGACAAGGCCCCTTTAGAAATTTTTTTACTTCCTGCTCTGCTGACAACGCTTTCACCCCACAGGTGGTGAAGAAAAACCCAGCTGTAACACCAACAGCAATACTTCCTAAAAGAGGTTCTAACCTTTTTCTATTCTACTAAGCAAAAGTATATTGCTGTTTCCCTGTTTTAGCTTTTCCCCTACTTCTTATCATGTATGATAATGTCACCAGGGTAAATCTCTCTAATGGAGACTCAGATAACAGTAAAAACATGGCATGGGTTTTAATTGTTCTCCACTTTATCCAAAACAAAAAAAAAACATTTTAGTGTTTATACCCTTTGCTGAAATACAATAGAATATTGTTATTGCTGATGCAGATTTTTAGCATGTTTTATCAGGAAGCTCTGATTGGATCAGATCAGATCAATTGGATCAGATGTTTTTTTAGTAAACTCTGATTGGATCAGATCAATTTCAATGCCATATGAAGATCAATTATTGATCAAGGGGAGTCAAGGCAGATGTAAATATTTCCTGGTTATTTTTGATATGCAAATAAAAATAGATTTACTCATAAATATTTCCTGGATTACATGCAAAAGCACTATGCTAAACACATTATTTTTTCTTACTGTTTTGTATTATGTCTAGCCCCTTTTTGTGCATGTCCTAACAGCAACAATAGTAGGCCATGCCTACACAATAGGCCTGATTTATGAAAGCTCTCCCAGGCTGGAGAAGATACACTTTCATCAGTATATCTGGGTGATCGGACAAACCTGGAATGGATCTGGTCCAGGATTGAAAACATTTGCTAGCAAATTCGTTTTATGAAAAAGTTTGCTGGATCACCCAGGTTCACTGATGAAAGTGTATCTTCTCCAGCCTTGGAGAGCCTTTATAAATCAGGCCCAATGTGTGCAGACATGGCCAACTGTAGTGTCCTTTCAGAGGTGCATGTGAAGCAGTGACAACCTGTAAAAGAAAAGTACCTAAACAAGGACCTTCATGGCAGGACCACCCGGTAATTTTTTAATAAAAAGGATTGAAAAAAAAAATCCTAAAATTACATTAATGCTTTACAGCTCATGAAAGATTTTAGTGATTTGGTTTAGAACACCTTGGGTAAAAAAAAAGCTATACAAATAATTGTAACCTGATAAAAAGCCACATTCACCCCGTGAAATAAACTGCCAACTTACTGCGGTTGACCGGATTCCCATCCGGGTAGTTAGCCAGCTGCAGGTAAATCGTCCACAGTCCCAGGAGGAGGATTGAAAACAGCAAGAGCAGCCAAAAATGTTTCTGCAGCATCCTTACTGGCAGCGGGCGAGCCCACATATTGGCCGCCCGCTTCCCATGCCCCCGTCTGTGCAGCATTGCGTTGGCAGGTCGCTCTTCTGGCCCACCGCTGACTCAGACTGGAGGTCATCACTTGTGTCCCACCATGACCAGCGTGGATTTCAAAGCAGCCTCTCCATAATCTCTGCAACAGGTGATATTGCGGTGAAAGTGGCCGAGTCGGTGGAGTCTGGTGTCGTGTTACGTTGCAGGAAAGGCGGAGGGCGCTCGGTAAAACGAGTTTCAGCTTTCAGGATGGTTCGCTGGAAGGTTATGAAATGCTGGCTAATTCCAAAAGCAAGTTTATGCTGAATAGTAAAAGAGACCGACAGCTTTGAGCTCTAAGGAATTGGCTGTTTCTTCCTAGTATCACCTGTACACCTCACCTGTGCAACTCAGCCCCCGTTCACAGAAACTGTACCCTGCACTCTCTTCTCATTGCCACTCGTCTGTCTTTCTCCCTCCTATTTCTATCGTCTTCTTGCCTTTTCAGCCCCCTGGGGATCAGCACCTCACTCCAAGGGAGGGGTGACTCTCTAACAGTAGTAGCCCCTCCCTGACTGTTTCCGTCAGTCTCCAGCCTAATGACACTGCTGTAACAGGCTTTGGAAGTCATTCATACCTGACAACGGCTGACAGATAAGATACCTGGTGGGGAGGTGAAACAAAGGCTGGCTGAGAGTACAAATATTTAGTCACCTTGCCGTTGACCACTCGGGTCTGCCACCTGGCACAACTTGTCAAAATGTTTTAGGCTGGCCTTTTAAATGCTTTATTAACAAATAAAGTGGTCAAACATGAGACAAATTTTGTGCAATTTCAACTGCTTTTTATCCACCAAATACAATTGTTATTGTTAAACTTAAGAAATCTACCATCCAAACATTCAATTGATTAGTAGATGGTAGATTGTGAAGAGAAAAATTATAATTCTATTGGTTAGTTCAATAAAGTATGTAAACCGTGTTTGAACTGAAATGGTAATAAAACAAAAAAAAAATATAGCAATCTGATTTTCTGCCACTTTTTTGTCATGCTAATTTTAATCCTATGCACCAACAGTCATTTATAGCTTCTTCTTTATGTCTTTGATATTTCGACAAAAAATTTAATTGAAAGTTCAAATATTTTATCGAATTGTCATGAATATGGCAAGCTTTAGGAATGGGCCAAACTGAGACTTTTTAGATAGATAGAATTTTACTGACATTTTACTATTTTTGAAAAATGCATTGGAGATTGGGGGGTGGGGGGGGGGGGGGGGGGGGATAAACTTTAAGATGTGAAGTGGTGGGTGGTGTTTGCAATAAATCTCAAATAACTTCCAAGAGGTTACAGAAGTTAAACCATCCTGAACCGGTTCTTGTGCTAAAGTCTGGATTCTCGATAATTTATATATTTTTCAAAAAAGGAAACAGTGAACACAAATAATGATAAAATAAATTACAAATTTGTCCCAGATTTTTGTGCATTGAGCTGAGATGGGTTAAGGCAGCTCATTCATTTTTAATATTTTCTCAACACACAAAAAAACACACCTATATTATTTTTGACAGACAACCACAAGGCAGGAAGTATTCACATCCATGCAAACTGGTGCAAATGAAAACATGTTACTGGATACAAATGATGAGATGGTATTTAAAACAAAATGCAGGACACATTACTCCCTAACAAATCCAGCCCAAAAAGTGTTCTTTTATACTTTTTCTTTTTTACATTTTGGATTGAGAGACAGATAACAATAAAAGGGTCCTGAACCTTCCCATGGGAATTCCCATCCTGACACAAGGGTAAACTTTTGATACTTTTGTGGTATCTTAGACTTTTGAAGTCAGAATGATTAGTTTTGTTGGTTTAGCATTTTTTACATTTTTAATCACCCAGTTAGGGTTGACATCTATTTCTAACATTTTTAATTTTAAAAAAACTTAAATTGGATAAAATAAAATTTAAACATAAATGTAATAATAAATCCAGCCAACATAGCTCATGAAAATAACATCATCAGCTTTGTCTGCAATATTTACCTTCAATCTAGAGTTTTCAGTGGTATTTTTTTCTGCCACTAGATGTTTCTGTTTGATTGCATCATTCAATCCCCTTGCATCAAACACAATTCAGATAGGACTGTGGAAGGAGTAGTAGTACAGCCACAACCTAATCTTTCCATCGTTGCTTTCTTCTTCAGCCAGCATGCTTCCTATCAGCACAGGAACTGGTTGTCTCTGCATGGCTACTTTCACAAAGAGATCCCTCCATGACACTGGTTGAAAATCTGTGGCTTAGAATGACAAAGATCCATCTTGGATTAGCTGTGTACATAATGGCATTTCTAGTTTCACAGATTACCTGGTATTTTTGTTTGACTTAAGTACATCGTAACAACAGTGGCTCCAATTCTGCCAACAATTCTACCTGCCAATGGGTACTTTTAAAGATAGCATTGGTCGCAATGCAAAGAAAACTCTTGGAGCTGGTTGTCAGAACCTGAAGTTCTAGCATAGATAGTAAAGTGCAGTGTTGGTATATGAAACACTGGGCTGATCAAACAACAGACAATCCCGAGGTTCATCTCTGCTGTGTGATGGTTCCCTGGTGACATCTAACATAAGGAACAAAGATGGTAAAGGTCAGGGAGACAGTAAGGTGGTGAGCGGGTGAAAGCCAAATGTGCACACACATAAGATGCCAGTTTTTGATGAATGAGTAGAGAAAAAAATTCAGGAAGCAACATATTTTGCTCCTATCCTATTCTCCTGTATTTTTCTTTTAATTTTTGGAATAAAGATTTTTAATAAACAGACACACGGTATGACTACAAAAATAACATTCACAAAATTGAGATTAGATTGAACCAACAGAAATACAATGGGGAGAATAAAATCCGTTGGGCCATAAAACTGGAAAGACTAATAACAATATAAAGATTGTGTAATAGTAGTTAACCACTCCAATGCCGCAACCTTAGAAGGCTTTACCGAATCTGAAACAATACAGAAGAGTCTTGGGTAATATTTGTTTAACTTTATAGAAGAGAACTGCAGGGCAATGTTAATGAGAATAGGATAAAGAGTAGAGGAAATGTATGAAAAAGTGAAAAAAAAAGGGGGGGGGGGAGCCCATGTTGGTCCCCCAGTTAGTAGAGAGCTACGGTTCAAGTCTCCGTTTCTCTAGCAATTGTGTTTATATACTTATCTGTGTACGAGAACTCCATCCAGCGAAACTGTTGCTGACCAAATGCCTCTCCCATGCCACGTAGGTCAGAGTTGAGGTCTTACATGGAATAAAGATCCTGAATTTTGGCAAACCATTGAGCCACTGTGGGTGCCCTTGACTGACGCCAGAATGCCAGGATACACGATTTGGCAGCATCCAATAAATGAATGAATTTAGATGAGTGGTATTGCTTCCTGTTAAAGTTGAGGAGGAAGAATCCAGGCTCAACTGAAGAATCGGGCTATTGAACGAACCTGTCTTCAGAATGGTGCAATCTTTGGGCACTCCCAAAAAATGTGAAGTAGTGTCCCACAGTTAGTCTCGCATCTTTCGGAGGCTTCTCAAATTGAGTCTAGAAAGTTGGGGGTGCGGTACCATGGTATGTGGAGTTTGTAATTTGTCTCGGCATAACTGCAACTTATAGAAGAGGAGTGCGTAAAGTAGAACAGATCCAAGATTTGGTCCTGAGTGAGATGTGTACCAAGGTCACGCTTCCATTGTCTAATATAGTATGGGACAATCATGGATGAATGGAATAAGTCAACGCAGATAAGAGATATGACCTGTTTCGCTGGACCTGTTCCTAAGCAGTGTTGTTCAAAGGTGGTCAAGAAATGCCTGAATGACAGTGGTGGTGGAAATCTGTGTAAAAAGTGGTGTAACTAGCGTATCTTCCAGAACCCAAAAGGATTGAGAAAAATCCGGCACAGGTCACTCCGGTTGCCACTAATGCCTGGAAGCCTTATTCTCCCGTTTAAAATTTACCTTTTCAATAGATTGATTTTTCTGTCCCTCAAAGGGGCTTACAATTTAATGTCCCTACCAAAGTCTTTATTACAGTTTGAGGTCGATTTTGGGGGAGGCCAATTAATCTAACTGCATGTTTTTTTGGAATGTGGGAGGAAACAGTAGTACCCGGAGGAAACCCACGCAAACACGGGGAGAACCTGCAAACTCCATGCAGTGTCCTGGCTGAGATTCGAACCTGGAACCTAGTGCTGCAAAGGCCAGAGTGCTAACCTCTGAGCACCATTGAAATGACAACTGTCAGAAACCTTTGTAACAGAGAACCAATGAGCACGACTGGGACAGACTGGGACAGAGAGTTGTCATCCTAGAACAGAAAGTACTCGAAATTTTTTTTTTTTTTGTCTGGGATTATTTTATTCAAGCTGTAGTTTTCAAAATACTAAAAATTACTTTTGAAATGATACAAGAATTTATTGACTTACATTTAATTTAATATTGGTTATTTTATTAAGCAGTGAATTTGATATTCTCCTTGGTGGAGAATCAATTACTACTATTGACTCTCCATAGTTGGAAGCCTGGGTGGCAGACTGGAAACACCGGAGAACAATTGGGAGACAGGGACAATAGTGTTGTCACCCTATAACAGAATGTACCAACAAGGGCTTTTTTTGCAAGATCATGAGGGATTACCGTATTTTAATGAAAGCTACAGAATAATTAAACTGAAAGTAACTTTTAAATATCAATGCAATGTTAAAGTTAAAATAATCAGGAATGATCGTTGACCGTTCGTTTTCAAACGATAACTATTGCACGGGAGTACCTAGCATAAGGCTTTTCTTTCTACACCTTGCAAATCTGGTTGGAGATCTGGCTTAACCCTCACTCTTACACCATCCCCCCATCCATTCTGTGTGTGCCATATTGCACAGTTTTTCCAGGAGGTGTGACAGTTTTCTATGTACACAGAGCTAAGGAAAACTGGTTTGAGATGTTGAACACCTGCAATCTTATTGATCTGCCTCTGTCCCATGAGGCACCTTGCCGACACACCCAGAGCACATGTGCAGCTTCATAAACAGTTATTATTCTGTTGTGTGCAGCCAAGATATGAGATTGTAAAAAATAAACACTAGCCCAGATCAGCAGCACATAACTATTATCAGCGTGATTTTATTTGCTTATTCAAATTGTCATTATTACAATTTGGTCAGATGCAATGTTTAATATGTTTGTAAGGTGGAGCTGCAGACGTAGTAGGAAACAGCCCAGTGATTATAGTGAAATCAATTTTATTTATTTTGGGCAGGTGTGTATGTGTGTGTGTATTTTATTTAGATCTTTTTAAAAGGTATTTGTGTATTTATTATATAGCATTAGTCTACAAATACATGCCCAATAATTAGCGATGGAAAGGATCCTTCAATGAGCGCTGTGTAGCCTTATTTGTACTTTTTTTTCCCACTTGTTTTCTGTTCTTAAAAAAAATAAAATAAAAAAACGGCATAAAAATGGAGCCTATGGGAGCCATGGAGGTACACAAGGTGAAAAAAAGTTAAAGGAACTACCATATCTAAACTTTCAATTTAAATCATCTAAATACATTCAAGCTATATAAAAGCAAAGGGTGTGCAAAAATCCTATAGGGTGTAACTATCACCTCTGCACTCAAAGGTGTCCTAAGACTGCTAATTGGGGCTGAATCATCCAGCAAGCTTGCAGTGTAATCTCAAATGCTGCTAATAACACTCCAGCCTTCTGTGAAGCCACATCCCTACCAGGGGTGTAGTCATAAAAAAAAACATTGGGGGACAGTAATAGTGAAGGCTATCCATGGGGAGCGTGCATTCTTCCTATGTAAACGCCTGCGTGCCCATTCCCGAAAAAAGTGGAGGCACATCGTGCCCACCCCACTAGACCCCTGATCTAAGGAGTGTGGCCTTTCTGTCCCTGCCTCTTCTGAACCACGATTAGCCATTAGTTCAACTGCAAAAAGGCTTTACTGTTTTCTAATCAGACAGTGACTTTGTGGCAACAGCAATAGGTGGGATTACAGTGCAGCCATTAAGCAAATACTAGTTAGGGTCTATTTTTTTTTCCTGGTGTGACCAGTTTAACTCCTGGAAGCATGAGTAGAAAAGTCTCTCCCCTTACAGCATGCTGGTGATAAATACCCTTGCTCTTGATTTGGAAACATTCAAAGCTCTCCACTCCATAGAGCACTGAGGATCACAGATCCTTGCTATGCCAGATCTGACATAGCAAGGGGTGTGGTGAATCTCTGCAGAGAGGCCATTGCTTTCACATAAAGATCATGGGTCATTTGCTGTAACATGCTGGCAGGGGACTTACGAAAGGATGTGGCTGCTTGCTAAAAAAAAATGTATTGTGAGACTTTGCACACATTTTGCTTCGATGCACTTGAATGATTTCTTAGAATTGGAACTAAAAATTAAGTTGGTCTTTACTTTTCTTGGATTTAGATTTTCTTTACAGATGACTGCACTCTAGATCAGATTCCATTGTCTAAAATCAAGTCATATGAAGAAAACAATGAACAATAGCTTAGCAATGGAAGATCCTTTCTCTTGAGTGTTGGTGCCATTTCACCTTGACCTTGATCCACAGCAGACATTGGCTCACTTGGTAGACTGCACAGGAGGTATGCACACATACTGTATGAAGATAAGTTTGATAAGTTTTCGGAGTCATTGTTACCCAAGAGAAGAGCTAAAACAACAGAGAGCATGTTAAAGATTTTGGAAAACCATACATCAGATACCACAGGATTGACACTGTAGGGAGGTGTTTGGGCCTTAAAACAGTTGAATATAATTGATGGTGCTTCAATGAACTAGCACCTTGCTGTCAAAAGACTAGGTGAATACCAGCCATATGTGAAGTCCAGGTATACTAACATTAATAATATAAGTGCTGCTGGTATAACTACCTGAAATGTGTATTTTGGTTTCACTAGCCCCACAGCAGGAATAAAAACTGACCATAAGAGGCTATGCAGTGTGAACAAAGCACAAGTGTAGAATTTGTTTAAATCAAGCTTTGAATAAACTGACTGATTTATAATAATAAATGCAAAAGGTAATAAATTAATAATTCTATTAAATATTAATATAATTATTATATAATTAATAATAATAAATGAGAAAAAAAAACCCTGCATCAGGATAGAGCCATTTTTTGGGGATAAACCTGTTCAACGGTTTGTCAATAGAAATATACAAGCACATGGGAGCAACTGATTTAGGCATGAAGACATTTTGGGACGACCTGCTGAAATTCTAGATGGGAATAAAGAAAGAGGGCATGATTGTTGATGCCAGGTTGGCTGGTCCGAGAGTTTCGCAAACTACTCATCTCATGAGATTGTGACACACAACCATCTCTGGAGTTTGCAGAGAATGGAAAGAATAATTCAGTGAGTGCAGTTCTCTGGGTGAAAATATCTTGCCGGAAGAGAATGGCCAAAGTTTGAGCTGATAGAAAGGCATCATTAACTCAAATAAACACTCATTGTAATTAAAGTATGCAGAAGAGTATCTGCGAATGCAGACCGCGTCGAACCTTGAAGCAGATGGGCTACAGCAGCTGGAGATCACTCCTGTCAACCAAGAACCAGCACACAAGGCTACAATCCACATAGACTCAGCAAAAACCAACAAGAGAAGATTGGAAAAACATTACCTAGCCTGACCTTCACTAAATTTGTTACATTATATGAAAGGGTGGCTAAGCCTTTATTTAAACAGATGATATATGATCAGTTTTGCAATCCATTTTGTTATTTCTGCCCATCCAGTCCTGAGACTTACACAACTCGGTCATATAGCAAAACACTGTCTGGCAAGGTAGAAGACTTGATTTCTCTCCTGCAGGTAAGTAACACTTACAGGTCATGTTCCTTTCACACCTGAATGGACAGTGAATGGACACCTGAATGGAAATCTGTCTTTTCTCCCATGCAATCAGTTGTTAAAACAACACTGTAAACAGGTACTCATAATCCAGCACAAATATTTTCTGAAATATCACACTAAGCAGCAGTCCAGACACTTTAATTTCAAGCAGCCCACCAGTTTAGAATCCTAAAACTGGTTAGTTGTTATTTTATACCGGATATGATACATAAATGTGATATGAACAGTTTTTTAAGCAAAGCATTATTGTTCCATGGCCATCAGTTTGGACACAGCCATCTTTTTCAATGCATTTTGCCCTAATGCTCTTAACCCTGGGGTCTACACATTTTGGCACTCTCATGAATCTACACAAGATCTCATACAGTCACCAAAAAGGTGATCAAGCACTTCTCAAAGTTTACTTTTCTAACCCATTTGTTTCACGTCAATGACATACACCTGCTTAAACAGTTATTCAGTATATTAGCCAGACAACTTGCATGTTCAAAAGGCGATTCAAAAGGGGAGTTCCAATGGTAGTTCATGTGTTTCTAAGAAAAAGTTTGCTTTAATTTTCACAGTTTGTATGCATTTCATCTCGACTCTCTCCTCTAAAATCTATTATGAATGCTGCAGCCAGACTCATCCATCCTTCCCACCGCTCCTCTTCCGCTACATCTCTTTTAAGTTTTCTTCATTGGTTTCATTTTCACCTTAGAATCAAATTCAAGCTCCTGTGCTTTGCCTTCAAATCCCCACACAGTTCTAGTCCCACTTACATTTCTAACCTGATAGAAAAATACTCCCCCAGCCGCTCTGTCTGCTCCTCCAATGACCTACTAATGACTTCCCCACTCATAACCTCATCACATGCACGGCTCCAAGACTTTTCTAGAGCTGCCTCGACTCTCTGGAATGGTCCCCCTCATCCTATTTGGCTTGCTCCTGCTTTCTGTTCATATAAAAGATCCCTTAAACCCCATTTTTTTCAAACTTGCCCACCCGTGTTCTGCTTTCTCTTAAAACCCTCACTACTTACCCACCACTCTATATCTCCCCTCCTATTGTGTGATAGGTCCCTGACCTCCTAGATTGTAAGCTCTTCAGGTCAGGGGTCCTCTCTTGTGTCACTGTCTGTATCAGTCTGTCATTCACAACCCCTATTTAATGTATAGCGCTGCGTAATATGGTATTGCTATATAAATCCTGTTTAATAACAATAATAATTTTAATATTTATGTCAAATGATTAGTGTCCATATACACACTCAGACCGATAGTGTATGAAAATGAATGTTTTCACGCTGCCCCACAGATTCCCCAAACTAATATTTGTTCAGATCTACTATTGAAAGATTTACATAATATATATAAATAATAAATGTCTTTATATAATCCTATTAAAGTGGAAAAAAAACAAATACTAAAACTTGCCAACAGGTAGGATCTTTTATTCACCTGCTGTTTTTTAACTACACTTCAGGTTTTCATTTCCTTGAACTTTCAGACAGATAGGTTTACTGCACTATGGACAAATAGATTTTTGATTTATCAGTTCTAAACACATCGTTCCAGGAGGCTCAAACATTGTTTAAACTTAAGAAAAAGAATGGGCGCTAGAAAAAGGAGTCTTAATACACTACAAAAGAGAAAAAAAAGACAGTCTCCGGTATTATTGTGGGTTATCAAAAGCTGACCTACAAGATTTTTGCTATTGCCCAATCATCCTGTAAATAGTAATATAACCTGAAGGATGAGAAGGGAGCTCTTTGGGACAGGATCCTCTCCTCTTCCTGTGATAGTGTCCATCTGTCTGTCATTCGCAACCCCCATTTAATGTACAGGGCTGCATAATATGTTGGCGCTATATAAATCATGTTTATTATTATTAATAATAATAATAATAATAATAATATAGATGGAGTAGTGTAATCTCTGGGAGATAATATTACCTATTATACAGTTTCACTGCAGTAAAGTGCAGCTGCCCCCTGCTGGTTAAACCTGGAAAACCATTGGCGGATAGAACTTCCAAAGCAGAGATGACTTTGGGATGGAATGCACCCCTGAAATACCACACACATATGACTGCCAAAAACTATTGCCACTTCCAAGCAATTTAGGCCATAGCTGCATTCAATGCTGGATAGAACCCATGATTCTGATAACATAACATCGGCCCCGATAAATTACTTTTAATTTAATGCCCCTCCTGTGCGTTACTTCCCCAACTCCTAGATGGTAAGCTCTTTGGGGCAGGGTCCTCTCCTCCTCCTGTGTCACTGTCTATCATTTGCAACCCCTATTTAATGTACAGCGCTGCATAATATGTTGCTGCTATAGAAATTCTGTATAATAATAATGGCATATTTAAAAATGCTGTAACATTGTATACAAAAAAATGAAAAGGTGTTTAATAATACACATTTCCTACAGTAACCAGAATAGAGAATTAAATAAAAGAAGAGAAATAAAATTATTCCCCCTACATCTGAGTGTAGCCCATCTGGTCAGCTTTTTTCCCTTCTCTGTCTTGCTGCTGCACTATTTATGAGCCATACACTGCTGGAGAGGTGAAGGCTACAAAGAGTACAGATTACCCATAGGAATGAATGTGATCTATGTTGCACATGTGCAACAAAGAGATGCTGTTGTCACACATGACTGGGGAGGACAGGTATTTTACCAGATAGGGTGCATTCATGAAAACGAAGGGGTGGATGGGAATTAAAAAGACATTGGTACTAAATGTACTATTGTCTGTAAAATCTGAAGAATATATGACAAATGACCCTTTGAAGTCTTGTCTGTCAAAAACTGTCCTGCCTACCTACCACTACTTTTTTTTTGTTCATTGAGCCACATATACACAAGCTCAGTGTGAAAGTTTGATTCTGTGCCAAGAAAAAGCTGCTCATTTTATTGTGCATCATACAAACCTAGCAAATAACGTCCCCATTGGGACATTGTGGCTGTTGCAGCACTAGCGGGTGCTTTGACAGGCATATTTGAACATATTAGCAAAACCCTGGGCACCAGCTGGGGAGTTTGCATTCACTTTAAAGAAGAGTGTTATTTTTTTTATCCACTACTGGTGAATAAGCAAATTTAGTTTTGTCCCAAGCTACAATCAACGAAACCACAATTCCCAAAGAGAAAGGAAAATGAAAACATGACTTTCAAAACATACCACAACTCACCCATTTTTTTAATAAGTTATATTTGTGGTGCTTTTGGAGCTCATCATTCCAAGATGAGTAACATTTTATATATGTGTAAAAAATTAAATAGCAAATAAGTAAAAGTAAGTAAGATTTAAAACTCTCAATACATTTTATAGTCTGTATTAGGACATCCAGCATGAAAGGAAGAGTTGAAGGTGTACAATGACAAAAAATTTGGAACAGTAATTTTTATCCTACTGTATTACAGGATGTTAGCAACACCCTGAACAGCCATGAATCTGCTCAAAACCCCAAAATGAGGTGAGGGTTTCTGGGAGTTTCAAATAACTGACTGGAAGGTATTTACAATGTATTCATCAATTTTTTTAAATTTGCAGCTTTCATCAAAATACTACATGGTGATCTCAACAGTAAGGTCCTTGTTTGTTAACATTGTTATATGGGGAAACTGCCGTCACCCAGTTGCTTTCCTGTTTTGTCAAGCAATATGGATAGTTTCACATTTATTAACATTTGCTGTTTAATTTAAATACAGACCAGTCATATGGGGAGTTTACGTCTACTGGAAACTTGTTACAAGAGCCAGCTTTCCTTCAGCCTAAAGACACTGATGATAATAATAAAATGATAATTTGAAGGTGATCTTGCTCACAAGAAAACTTCCAGAACTTTAAAGCACTCAAACAACTTATAACTTGAAACTCCACCAAAACCATCAAACAAACCACAATCACCACTGGAAACTCGCAGTTAAAAGAAAACCACCAAACAAACCACGGTCACTGCTGTAGCATAGCAGCTTATTTGAACAATCCTGGAAAAATCTTGTTAACCTTCGTCTAGCCAAACCAATCTTTTTATCCAATTCGAAGCTCGTTCTCCAGGCTATAGATTTTCGCTTTCAAGTCACGCAGTTCTCCCTGGATTTTGTGTGTTTTCTTGTTTCCCTGGCGTACAGCACCAAGGATGGCCAGATCCTGATTTGGTCCGATATTCAGCGTGACCTGTAGATATTTGGAAATTTCAGTAAAAGGAAGTACACATTGCAAAAGAAAACAAAAAATAGACAAAAACCAAAAGAGACTAAAATCCCCAAAACAAATTTGTATAAATCACACACTAGTAGAGCAAACACAGGAAAATATACAGGTATTCCAAAAAACATACAACTTAGTACAGTTATAAAAACTAGTAGTGGCTTCAAAAGGTTTTCAGATTTTTTTTTTTTTTTTTTTTTTGAGCCCATTTACACTGAGCCTGTCATTCTTGAAATTTTGGAGCTGCCAGTAATGATTTATATTTAGAACACCCTATAATAAAGGTGATTATGGGAAATCTCCTGCTTAAGTCTGCAATTACTTCAGTTAGATTAGGTTTTGGGTAAAGATGGCAATATGAACTACCCCAATTCTCTGTAAACAATAGGTAATACATTTTTATGCACCCCAGGGCCTGGTACTTTACCTATCCTGCCGATACCTCTACATTGTGCTGTGTGACTGCACATCTTATACAGGAACAAAGCAGGTAAATGCTACCACCTCAAAACAAAGAAGCACTTATGGAGGAAGTGGATTTAACCTCATGCCCACCTTGAATAGTTGCTTCTCCACGTCCCGCAGCCGCTGGCGGAGAAGTTTTATGTCAGCTTTGAAGCCTTCCACTTCCATGTTTCTGCGTTTCTCCAGGGCTTCATAACGCTGTGTCATAAGCTGAAGACGTTTGGTGACCTTGTCGGAACGTTCCTTTAAAAAAGAAAAAGGGGGGCGGGGGGTGAAATTGTTGGTCTTAGGTAGAAAATTAATACTGGTGTCTGCTGGGAAAGGAATCATTCCTATTCTGTGGGTACAGTGTGTTTGTGCTACCGTTTGATATTTATTGGTAGGATTGTGAGTTTAAAATAATGCAACCAATAAACAGCAAAAACTAGAACGGGCTGCAATGAGGGAGAAAACTTGAAATGTGAACTATGAAAGTTATGTTTGTATTTCTCTGTTGTAAGCTAATCACTTTATTGACTTTCTTTGGCTACAGGTTTATTAGGAATCAAATGACAAAACGTAATGCAATATTAGTTGAGGCAGGATATCTACTGTCATATAGGTCTTTCCAACCTTACTGTCCCCTAGCCCATCCCTTTTATTTATTAGATTTTAGTTCTGTGGAGGCTTAGAATCACACACAGGAGTTTACAACAGCTTCCTGTTTTTAGGAAGATATGTACAGTGTGTCAATCCCTCCCACCAGCCATGATATCCCTAAATTCCAAAGAGAAAGAGACCTAGTGATGGTTGCACTTGGTCAAAAGAAAGCATAAAAACACAAAGAGGTTCTAACTTATTTTTAAAGTTAAAGCGGTAAAAAAGCAGTGGAAAGGAACTAGGTAAACTAAAATATAAGCAGAATAACTTTCAGCATTAGGATTGTAGATTTGCTTTTGCCCCAATTTTATTGAATGCCTGAATAATAATTATGCTTATAATATTGGTTTAGTTTCTTTTAGTGTAACTTTAGGTTTAATATTGAGAGACAGACACTTGAAACATTTATGATTTTCATACCCATAAACCTCATTAAATTGGTCTCACCTTGAATATCTCCCGACCCATGTCTCCTTCCTCCCGGATTTTCGCCAGCTCATCTTCCAGGGCCACACACTGATCACGGTACATGTCTGCTAGCCGGTGAGCCTGTGCAAGTTGATCTGTGAGGCTCTACATATCACAAGAAAAACAGGGACGCTTTGTGTTACTAGGCAGGGTGAATACAGAGTGAAAGATATTATTAAAGTCTAACTTCAGCCAAGCTTCATTTATCAGCCTAGAAAAAAAAAGTTAAAGTTGTCTGTGACCCATTTGGGGAGATTTTTCTTTATATCCTGTCCCTGTGCAAGCCAAGCAAAAAAGGTATTTTTGTCTGTGTCCTCATTAATGGACTTTCCCATAACTGTCTGTTGTGAAACAAATGAGTGGTACCTCTTCCAAATGGGGACATATGTGGCAATACAATGCTGAAAATGGCTCTAACCCTTGCCAAAAAAATTGGGTTTTGGCATGTTTATCTTTTCAACAGCAATCTTCCTGCTAATAAGGATCATTTATTAAAAATTAAATGAAATTTAACCCTTTTGGAACAATTGTTTAGTTTTTTCCTTACAAACACGCTAAAATGCAAATGTTTACCCTGAACAATAAATGTAATCCAAGAAAACATAATACAGTATATATTCAAATAAGCCAAGACCCTACAAAAATGCTATAAAGAAAGGATAGAAAGGCTAAGTAAAACAAAAAAAGTTTATAAAAAAAAGTAATGCCAATCCTGTCCATGCCCCTTTGTGGTGTTCATGGGATTTAGAGTCACTACATAAACATCACCTTGACTTCTTCACTTCGTAATGTTCGAGCCATTTTTTCAGCCTGTGACAGTCTTAATATTTCCATCTCCTTCTCACTCTCCCGCACTGGATCATGGCTCCATGTCAGCTGCTCCCGGCAACGATCGAGTTCTTGCAGCAGTCTGTCCTTCTCAGCCATCCAGGACTTCTCATTAGCGCGTCCCTCAAATTTCAGCTGCAGAAAATCCCTGGTGCTCTCATAGAGGAGCTTCTGAGTCTTGTTCAGCCTATGGAGAGAGGATTTTAGGAAAATATATCCACAAATTTATGAAATCTTTAAAAATGTCTAGATTTCAAATGCATGACTGCTTTTCTTGCCACACACAAACAATTCCTCAAAAACAGCACTTTCAGCCCTAACATATACAAAAACATGACCAATTTGAAAACTCACTTATCTGTTAGTTCTTTGACTTTATCCTGGTCCCTTTGATGCTGCACCTGAGCCTCTTCCATCCGGATCCTGCGATCATCCAAAAGTGACTCTACCTGCTCTTTGGAGAGCCGAGTTTGCTCTTCCAACTGGGCTTGCAGTGCCTCCACCTGGAGGAATTATTATTAACTTTTGTTAAACAACTTACTCCCTTAGAATTCAAGGTCTCCCATCCATGTACTAACCAGGGGTGTCTCTGTTTAGCTTGAAAGAATAGACCACTCAGGAAGTGGCTGTGGTTTTTTTGTATGTGGGAGTAAACTGGTTTAAAAAAAATTGTAAAATTCTACCAGAATGTAATGATTGTATCACTCCATATATAGAAGGAGGTTCCTCATTAATATTTGCTAGGAGGTGTGATTTAACAGGCTTTTAACTATGTTTTTGACAAGCTTTCATAGGAGGGTAAAGGGTCACACTTTAGGGTTACAGATTTACTGATAAAAAAACAGTATTACAACTTTAGAATATTGAGTCATTCTGCATGCTCATAGAACACCTTACACAGACTCACCTGTAGCAAAAGAGACTGGTCATCTGGCTTTTCAGACCCCTGGCTTTTGTCAGTGTTTATCTTTACTTTAAGTGGGCCTTTTTTTGTAGCTGAAAAACAAAAAAAAAAAAAACAAAACATAGTGAGTAATAACTACAGAATAAAATAAATGCAATAAAAAAGGGAACTGACACAATGTAATCCTTAAACAAAAAAAAAAATAAAATAAATAATAATTTTCAGGAAATTATAATGGACAAGAAACAGTTATGTAGAAAATTCTAGCCTTTGTGTTTTTTCTTCTGATAGAGCAATAAAATTCTTTCTCATAGAGCATTAAAGTAGAAAAGAAGTTTACAAAAAATTTATAAAGCAGTCCTGCATCAATAATTTAGCTGTTCAGCATTTTTCTATATGCTTTCCTGGTAGTTTTTTTTTATCTTCTATTTTAGTCATTTAACTACAGATTCTGCACTAGTGGGGGATGGTGGGTGGCATCTACTGACACTTCTGTGTCACATTATTGTTAAAGATAAACTGTCCAGAATTGTTACAACAATCTTCTGCTCATTGATAAAAATTAGAACATGCAGCTTGCATACTTATCTAGTTACCTGTTACTGAGCTACCCACAGTTTCTTTTCTCGAATGTGGATCTCCAGACTTGGCAGTGCGCTGTGGTATGGTGACCTACGGGTAGCACAACACAGTTTACCATATTAGGAAATTATTTAGAGCTGTAATCACAGCCTATTTACCATATACATGATTATAGTTTTGTATCATTCATCAACAGATTTCTTTAGCAAACCATTTAAATTATACCAGCATTGGAAAACAAATTGCACAGCTTTATTAAAAGTCAACCTCTCTGCACTGGAAATCGGTATACCTGATGTAAGAAGTGTGCCAAATATCAAATCTCAAATTTAGCTCCTGCAGGTTTCATTTACTGCATGTGACTGGTCTCCTGAAGCCATTTCACTTTACCTCACCAATGGTAAGCTTCTTGCGCCAATTAAGGGTATTTCAAGCAAAAACATTCTAACTTTAGTTTTGAAAATAAGGAAAGGTCAGATCATCTCTGAAGTTTATTTCTATGTTTCCCTTCCCGTTTTTTTTTCTTACCTTGTTTGGAGGTTCTTTGTGGAAATAAGTGATTTCCCCATTGCTGGTTCCAACCAGAGCCAGGAGCTGTTGTATTTTCTTTCGGTCCTCCAGCTCCCTAAAATAATATGTTTACAATATTTATAACTCGCACAAATATGCTGAACTCTTCATGAGAATTAAAATCATTTTTCTACACCCGAAAGCTAGTTTTGAAAATGGCAATGCCCTTACACTTTTCATATGACAGCATAAAAAAAAAGGAAGCAATCCCAGTGAATGAAATAATACTGTTCTCTAAACTGTATTTTGTTCTATGTCTATGTTTGTCCTTTTCATGTAGGAAAGTATTGGTGAAATACTAGGTACATTCACGGAGTACCTGTATTGGTGAAATAGTAGGTACATTCACTGAATACCTGTATTGGTGAAAAGAAGTATTGCAAGGTACAATTACAGATTGAGATGAAAAGTGTAACAAAAACTTTTAAATCTTGTAACCGGCCGTTAAAGTCTTGTATTTGGTTCCTCTTTAAAGTCCATCTCTCAATCCAGGATCCCCACTGCTCGTTTATAATAAACTAATTTTATTACGGCAATAACATACGAAGGATCAATTAGTATTGGCTCTAGGTTTACCTTTTGGGCTTAGATTGAATCTAATAACTGCCAACCCATTTTCCTACCTGCCTACTCGAGGCTTCTGTTGTGGGGTAAAATCCATTGTTCACTCTTGCAAAATCCTCTGCAAAAAAGGGAAGGAAAAAGGGATTTTATTCGAATAATTTAAGTAAGCAAAAATAGATAGCACAAAGCTTCTCAAATTTTCTTAGAACACACACACACAGAACTAGCACACAGAAATTAGTTTTACATTTTTATGAAGCTTCTGAAAAGCTGCTGTTTTTGAATGGAGCCATGGTATGTTAATAAACCTGTCATCTCTGCCTCTGACAAATCTCCCCCACTGTTTGGAAGATTCTCTGATCCTGAATATGTCATTCAGCATGCTGCATTAGGGAGCAGGAGGTTGGGCTAGCACCTAATCTACAAGACTGGCTCAAACCCAGTTTGCCATCAGATCTCTCATGAAAAACAAGAAATGTGAAAAAGTAGACAGTACAGTGTGATCAAAGTTACCATTCATCTAAACCAAAGCAAGAACGCTATAGAGAACATCAGGGTAGTAAGTACTGCCACTAAAATGTTTGCAAAGTTGATTTTGCCTGCAGTACATTTTGCTGAAACAAAATGATTGACAAAAATTTTGACAACATATACTTGAGCCAATAGGAAGCAAAATTGCGCTGCCCCCACAATAACCCTGCTTCTCATATCTTCTGGCTCTGTGCACCAGTCAGGAGCATTGTACAAGTCAAAATTATTCTCTATACCTGTGGGCTGACACCAAGGGG
Source organism: Pyxicephalus adspersus (assembly GCF_032062135.1). Lineage (NCBI taxonomy): Eukaryota > Metazoa > Chordata > Amphibia > Anura > Pyxicephalidae > Pyxicephalus > Pyxicephalus adspersus. The sequence goes on from NC_092859.1 coordinate 25,040,351, forward strand.
TGCAACAGGGATCCTTCATGCTCTGCAACAACACAGCTTGCCAGGCACAAAGCTTAACTCTTAGATGAACCAGCCAGGCACAGTCAGTCAAGCTGTCAGTCTGTGAAATGCAAGCACGAGGGGAAGAAGTGATAATAGTGTTGCTCACTTAGTATACAGCAGCTGCTCAATACAAAGTAACGCCTTGGCATAGAAAGTAGCCCCAGTATCTAGCTATGCTGCACCCCAACACATGCCAAGCTCTCACCTCAGTAGCCGCTCCCCGACCTCCGCTGCCGCCTCAGAAGCCGCCTGCACTAACCGGGCACCTGGAAACCAAACAAACCTCCCCGCGCCTGTACTAGCCAATCACATGCCGTGCTCTGCGCTACGCCAAACACGCGCCGCTACACTGCCTACAGGAGCCCAGAGCATGCCGGGAAGTGTAGTTCAGGGTCTGACAACACATGATTGGTATTATTGTATTCTATGGATTAATAAAGTCTATAGGAGTACACAAACCTGACTTTTTTAATGATTGCTATTAGTGATGGTACAACATGATAATACAATATCCATGCAGATTATTACATTGTCTTTATTATACTCAGCATAGTACATATTCACTCAAGATTCACCTAACTTTCACTCGAGATTCACTCGATACATCTCTGCTATGTTGAGGGCAATAAATTACCAATTTGAATATATATGTTTTATTGCCTGATTTCAGATTTACTTAATACTGCCACCGAGTTCAAACCTAAGTATCAAAAATATCAAAATATGGGACTTTAACGGCAGTTGAATAGCATAAAATTTTCATATTTTATTTACATCATTTTAAAAGGTTTATACATGCTTCATTGTAAAGTTACAAGAGAAGTTAAATAACATCATAACATACATAGGCTGAATACATTGTACACATTACATATGTAGGGATCATCCGACGCATTTCACAGACTATGTCCGCTTCCTCAGGGATGTAATTAGTACAGACAAATGCACATTGTCACCTGCTATGGAGGCAGGTATAAAGTGGGGTTAAAACCACAACTACAGAGATAGCGGCATCCCAAATTATTCATCCACAATGATGTTCAATTTGTAATATCTGTCCCTTGGAGTTTTCAGAAGACTGCCATCAAAGCATCCAATTATCCATAGTAAGTCACTGACTTTCTAGATCAATGCATACAATTCACAAAACAGGGAGACCGCCATCATCTGTGATGCATCTGAGTGATGCAGATGATGGTGGTCTCCCTGTTTTCTGAATTATATGTAACCAATAGACATTAATGATATAAATGTCATAACACATCCTTTTTTAAAATTATTAAAAGACAGTGATAATCACAATAAAGATTGGACAGTTCAGTCTCATCAATTTACTGATGCATTTCGCAAAGTTTGCTTCCTCAGGAGAAATGAGACTGCTACGTCCATATTGAAATCCTATGATAAATATCTGGGCAATGGCAATGTCATCCATTTGCTGCTGTGCCCTTTATTGGTGGGTGATCACATGGAGCAGAGCGGATGGCACTGGAATCACAGGCTGTCTAGGGGGTATTATGTAAACTTTAACTGCTTGTTAACTTTTCCAAAATTGAAAAGTTTTTTGTATGAAAGTTATCACAAATTATACGGGGAAGTGGGCATCCCATGGTGACAAACCTAATGGTCCTCTGTGAAGTCCCTGTAAAGCTCCTGGATGCATTTCTCTCCATCATCTCCAAGATATATATAAGTATATGATATGAATAGGGATGTAGCAGTCACATTGCGCAAAATGTGTCGACAAATTGATGAGATTGAACTGCATGATATGCATGTCCAATCCTTATCCAGGATCCTTCCCTTCTCCCGGGTCACCTTCTGTATTTGTCTATTTGCAACCCCTATTTAATGTAAAGCGCTGCCTAATATGTTGGCGCTTTATAAATCCTTTTTAGTAATAATATTAGGTGCCTTATGTTGTTAGTAGTTGTTTTATGCTTTTTTGATAAGAGCAAACAATGTAGTAAAATCATGCAGAGTCTTGAGGGTTTGGTCAGGTGACTCTTTTTTGGGGGTAATTTGTGTGGATTGGAGCTGTAGCTTTGGAGCAATATATTCAGAATTATTATACCTATCCAATATCTGTGTGAAAATTATTATATTTCAAAACAAGTATTCTCTTAATCCCATTTGTTTTCCCTTGCAATGACCTACTAATGACTTCCTCACTCATAACCTCATCACACGCACGGATACAAGACTTCTCTAGAGCTGCCCGACTCTCTGGAATGGTCTTCCTCGTCCTATTCGGCTTGCTCCTGCTTTCTGCTCATTTAAAGAGCACTCAAAACCCATTTTTTCAAACTTGCCTACCCGTCTTTTTCTGTCTCCTAAAACCATCCATCCATGTCTCCCCTTCTATTGTGTGATACTTCCCCACCTAGTAGATTGTAAGCTCTTCGGGGCAGGGTCCTCCCCTCCTCCTGTATCACTGTCTGTATCTGTCATTTACAACCCCTACTTAATGTACAGCGCTGCGTAATATGTTGGCGTTATATACAACCTGTTTATTAATAATAATAATAATAATAATATTAATAATAATAATAACAATAATACATTTGTTCTGGTGTCCTCTTCATCCCCCTTTTATGTACGGTAAGTCTTTAGCATCCCTAACATCCCTGTCCCCAGTCTTCCTTTACTTCTGACTCAAGTGTCCAGTCCCCTGCACCCACTGCTATAATCCCCCAATCTTGGCCATACATTCACCCAACATTCACTAGTGATCACTATCAGCAATTCCAAAGAAAAAAATACTTTTAGGATTCCCCGCCTCAAATGGTTCTCATTGGTTGTCCGCAGCTACAGTGCTCCCTCTGGCGGTCGCTTTTAGTATAGCAGTGCACCTTGATATTATTCCCCTCTGATTGGTTCCTGTCAAGCTCTCTGCTCCCTCTGGCGGCCGCTCCTAGTATTGCAGTGACAATGACGGAATTTCGCTCCCCCGGATTTTGATTGGCTCCTGCCTCCTCTAGCGGCAGGTCCGGGAGGCGCACCGACAATGAAGAGATTCTCCTCCCCCAGGTTCTGATTGGTTCTTCTCATGCTCTCGGCTCCCTCTAGCGGCAGGTCCGGGAGGTGCACTGACAATGAAGAGATTCTCCTCCCCGAGGTTCTGATTGGTTCCTCCCATGCTCTCGGCTCCCTCTAGCGGCAGGTCTGGGCGGTGCAGCGCCGTGTGAGGCGCGGAGGGATATACGTCACTCTTAGCTCCGGCTATTCGTCCACCGGCTCCCACTCTCTGGACACCGGTCAGGCCTTGGGCCCTCCTATACCCCGACTTCTCCACTACTGGGCCCACCGCTGCCCTCCTCCTGTCACGGCTGCGCACTGAGTTCACCTAGGCGGAGGAGGACAGTTCCGGCAGCTTCTGACCCGACTTCCGGCCCTATACTTGGAACAAAACAAACCGGTGTTCTCTGCCTGGTGCTGGGGAGAACGGGCTTGAAGTGTCGCCCGGGAGTGTGGGGAGACCGGATATACCTGGGCCGGCGCATCAGGGCCCCAATTGTTTCTCATTCAGAGGCCTGATCACCTGGGAAGATCCCAAAGTGCTGCATTACTTGGATGAATCTTGGAATAATCCATTACCCGTGTGGGGGGTTATCTGTTACCTGGAGACATCTTGGAACGATCCATTACCTACAGAAATCTGGGGGTGCTGTATTACCTGGAGGGGTCTGAGTAGGGATGCATGGCCTAGGTGGGGTGGTTTTATTTTTTGGAAAGATCTAAGGAGTGATTTGCTACCTGGTAAGATCACAGGAGTGATCTAGTACCCAGACATCCCTTGGTGATTCATTACCTGGAGGTGATCTATTATCTGGAGTTGATCCAGGCTGGGGATGATCTATTGCTTGGAGAAATATTTGGGGCCAGGTGATCCACTATATGAAGAGATCTGGTGAATGTTATGAATTCTCTGCAGTGATCTGGGGTGTGATCTTTTGGGTTTGCATCATTACCTGGACAGATCTGATCTGATCCGTGTATGGATTCTGGATTGCGACACCTACAGGGTGGACCCATTATTACACAATCGGTGGCACAGCCAGGGGGTATCCAGGGACGGAATCTACTGCTTCATTAAGGATTCTGCAAGTGCCTTGTAAATGTTTAAAAGTTGGGGTGTTGTTTGAGATCAGATATTACCCCCTCCCTGGAATATGACCGGCCGATGAACAAAGGGCTTTGTACTGCCAAGAAATGCGGAGGGTCCCGTTGTGACGGGGCCACAGGCCTCTCTCCGTCTGCTGGCACTTCACACGTCAAGCATTTTACTGCTCTGTACATGTAACTCTATGCTAAGGGATTAACCCTCGGGATGGCTACGTATAATGAATTTGTGCCCCCTCCGGAGTGCCCAGTCTTTGAGCCAACCTGGGAAGAATTCTCCGACCCCCTCAGTTTCATCGGGCGCATTCGTCCTATTGCTGAAAGAACTGGAATATGCAAAATTAGGCCGCCCAAGGTAAGCATGCTCTGCACACAAGGATGTTCTGATACAGAAGGATTATTTGCATGCAGGTGGCAATAAAATGCTGCCATCTGCAAGCAAACACCTGTGTAAGAAGCCTCAGGTGGAATCCTTCAGTATCTAATATTTCTGGGGGAATGAAAGCATCATCAAAATCAAAGCAAAAAAAAAATTATTTTGTGTTCCGTATGAAAATGTCACCAGGTTCTCAACAAACAAACAAGGTAAAATTTTGGATTGAAAATGACAATGTTCATCATGACACATAGTGAGGGTGATGGCAATGAAAAACTGACAGGGGATCTAACCCTTTCACACCCCAACCAAAGCAAAATAAAAACGTTTTATTTCAGAAATAGCAGGTTGTCTGGCTTCAGTACGTTAGTTTACTGACCCCCAGATAAGTGTCCTGTAAGAATCCCTTCTCTTCATACTAGGTGCAGGTCAATGAGTTGGAACACACAGAAGATAATACATCAATTCTCAAAAATAGAGATCATCTGATATTATTGTTATTAATAATAATAATAATAATAAACAGGATTTATATAGCGCCAAAATATTACGCAGCGCTGTACATTAAATAGGAGTTGTAAATGACAGACAGATACAGACAGTGACACAGGAGGAGAGGACCCTGCCCCGAAGAGCTTACAATCTAGGAGCATGCCTGGTATGACAGGTATGCTCATAAAAAAACAAATTAACAAAATTCTGGTCACTTTTTGTCTGGGGGAAAAAAAACTTCTCGAATGGCAGAATATTGTACGTGTGTGTGCAGTGTTTTGCAATTTCCAATAGAATGATTGCAGAATGGAATTTGAGTGCAAAATTGGTAATGAGCCTTCTCTAGTGTCTCAGGCCTAGGAGGGCTTATTAAAAAAATAAAGAATTATTATTAATAAACTGTATTTATGTAGTGCCAACATATTACGCAGCTTTTCACATTGAATAGGGCTGTTACTTTTTTCAATGTCATTTAAAATGCATACAAAAAGAAGTTAACTTCTTTATAAATGAGCCCCTAAGGGACCCATTCAGGTCATGGGTACTCGCTGCAGTGGCCAGCAACTGAGCTCAGACTGGAAGAGGAGAAGCGCAAGGAGGCAATTAGTTGTGTTGCAGCACTCCTATGCTAACAAGAAAAACACAAGCAGGTAATAGAGAGATGGGTACATCAGTGCTCTGCTTGTCCTTTCACTGTTTGTTAGGAGAGGGACAAGACTTAAAGTGGACCTATCATGACATTTTTTTTAACATATACCTATATATAGAGGAGAGGTTCTCTCCTCTCTTCAACCTTTACTGCCCCAGTGGTAAGGACTAAGGGGGTAACCAGCAGCCTTCTGGGATACTGGCATCACATATCCCAGGAGGCTGTGGGCTGTTCCTTCTGCACATGTCCAAGAGGGGCCACTGCGCCATCAAGGGGCTTTCCTGTAATATAAAGAAGAAAATAAATGTGCAGTGAGATTGCCACATTTTTTTATATTTTGGAGGAAGACTTATTTCTTGATCACACACACCTGCGCAGTGTGTGAACGGGTGACATGAAGAAGAACCCAGAAGATAGACAATGGTGGCGCTGGAGGGATGGACGAGCACTGCAAAGAATCTTGAACTGCAGTAGAAAAAGTTTGAGTCTCCTTTCCTGCTAGACATTTTTAAAAGCTTTATATAAAGTTTGCTGCAAGTTTTGCTTGTTACAAGCTGAAGCCTGTGTGCAAAATAACCTATTGTTCTCCTTTGTCTGAATAATTGAAAACTGTAGGCTGGCTATGTGGGTAAAATGTTGTGATCTTAGCAGGGATGCTAACTAGACTCTGGCTACGAATCATAAAAATCCAAATGTAAAAAAAAAAATTGGAAAGCAAGATCAAAAATTTGTTTCAGACATCTATTTTAAAAGAAGTCCTTAATTAGAGAATCCTTCCCTGCTGTGCTAATTATTATGTATTATTATCATCCAGTATTTATATAGCACCAACATATTATGTAGCGCTGTACAAAGTCCACAGTCGTGTCACTAACTGTCCCTCAAAAGAGCTCACAATCTAATGTCCCTACCATTGTCATATGTCATTAATACTGTCTAAGGTCAATTTTGGGGGGAAGACAATTAACCTAACTGCATGTTTATGGAATGTGGGAGGAAACTGGAGTACCCAGAGGAAACCCCCGCAAACACAGGGAGTACCTGCAAACTCCATGCAGATAATGTCCTGGTCGAGATTTGAACTTGCGACCTAGCGCTGCAAAGGCCAGACTGCTAACCCCTGAGCCACGTGCTGCCCCAAATCTGTAGCTTGATCATTGGTTCAAATTGGGCAATCTACAGATTACACCACCCTGGCAGCACAGCCTCTCTCTATATTGGAGCTCCAAGCATCCTTAGATGTATTGTGCTTGAGTCACAAATGCTTATTGAATCAATACATTGTGACTCAAGCAATCTTACACATGTAAGGTGTGCTGCATGCATGCACCATGACGTGCAGGTGGTTCACATTTGTCTGTGTGTATTTTGGGACACCCCCACAAACTGCACTTAGTTATCACTTGAATCATAATAGTCAATCCTGTTTAGTAGTGTAAGTGCTAGGAAAGCCTTTACTGTTTATCTATATACCTGCTGTACACTACAGGCAACAAGTATGGCTCCACCACCCCGGGATGTGTAGGGATTGCCTTAACCACATGAGTTGGGTGGAGCTGTATACAGATTGCTGGGGGGAGAATAACATTGAGACGACAGGGCCTTGTTATATAGTTAAACATAACCATTCTTCTGCTAAACCTGACAAATTAAATCCCCTCCAGATGCCTTAAGAATTAAAAAAATGGCTACTTGTCAGCATCCTGAATAGGTTTCAAGCAAACTGTGGCCGTCTCTGTGTCCAGAGCAATTTCCTCATCGTTTACACATGGCCTGCTTTTCATAGCAAATCTCTATTTACAGTCTTGAACCCTATTCAGAGGAATTATTAAAGAGAATTTTATTTTCAGTGAGCAGACGTTTAGAGTCAATATTGTATCATATTTAGAATTGCTGAGATTGCCATGTAGAGGGTGTATTGTTTTTTGTTCAGCTGGGTCAGACTGAAATCCTGTACAGACGTTGGATTTCTGTAGCTGGATCTTTGTGATGTTTCTAGTGATAGGAGAATGAACGAACACTGCACACACAGCAGTTCTGTTTTATGGAGAGGGGAGCGAGTGGCACCCTGCTATATTGTCCTCTATAGAAAATTATCTTGGTTGTTCATTAATTCACCATGACAGAATGATAAGACATCAGGGGACAGTTTTACACTTGCTAGATTTTAGTCCATGATAATTATGACTGTTAGTCTCAGATGGCAATAATCTATCAGGTGTATGTAGCTTTAAAGCAGAACTAACCCCAATGATACTCACCTGTCCCTGCTCTGATGTGGGCACCACCACCTTCTTCCCTATCCTGATCTCAGGCTGTTTTGATTGGCCAGTTTAGAATGAAGTAACTTCCGCACAGGCACTCAGAAGTTCGTTCATTCCCATCATGTGCAAGGTAAGCCGGTATTGCTGGGTGCACCTGACATGCACATCGAAACTTGACAACTGGATGGCGATTAGGCAGGTAAGTACACAGTGTTCTCCCAGCCCCTTTTAGCTGGGCGCATCACCCGGCACTTTTCAGTAACCACCCAGCTGTTTTTTGGTAGTTACTGAAGAGTTGGGTCACAATACAGGGTCTGTCACTCGCCTACAATTTTTTCCCAGCTTTCTGGGCTGAACACTGGTACAGTTATTGCAGAAGGGGACATCGCCTGTCCCTTTTCCAATAAACACCTGCCTGATCACCAAAGTGGGACTTTTCATGCAGTAAAGCTCAATTGCTGCAGTGCACAACTAAGCAGAAACCCAGCCCATGAATTTAGTGCTCAACCCAGAAATTATTTTAAGCTGGGTGTGAAGAAGCTGTAGGCAGGTCGCAGCACCTGTATTGTGACCCAACTCTCCTGTAATCACCCAAAAACAGCCGGGTGGTTGCCAAAAAGTCCCGGCCAGTGCTCCCAGCTAAAAGGGTCTGGGGAGAACACTGTACTGTACCTTCCATTCAGCAATGATGGCAGAGAAGATCACAACACTGAGATCAATTTGAAGACTATCTTGGGTACTTTTTAGGCACCACAAAGTACATGTACATTTTTTTCACTTAAAGAGTGAGGGCCATCTCACATCTGTACGTTGCAGAAATTCAGGTGTTACCACACTTTATGTGCATTGCAGTGTCATTCATTGTCAGAGGCACTCCAGCGTATTAACCATTGCAGATGAGTTGACACACACAACAATGCATGGTAAAAAATTACACACACACACGTGTTCACATTCTTGTAAAAATCAAGCCTATTTATTTTTTGGAGCTTGAAAGGGACATCATATGATAGAATAGCTTGGCCTGCTTTCTAATGTATTTGTGTGTAAACTGAAGAACAGACCATTATTTCATATTCTGTTTCTAACAAAAAATGTTCTGTCTCTGCATCTGCTGGTGTTGTGAATACATAAAGCTTTCCTTTGGCATAAATAGGGACTTTGAGAATTAGTACTGCTTGTGTTCCTTTTTTTTTTCATTTTTTCCTTTTAAATCAAAATAGGGAAAGACAAATGATAAATTCTTTGACGTTGGACTTTCCCTAAATAATCATAGACCATTTTTTTTCTGCTGTTTTTCATCTGCAGCTTCAAATGACTTTTTGACTGAATTTGAATGAATTTTTAACTTATATTTTTCATGGCCAAATGATCATTTAGTAAATGGTTTTAGCAATGTATCATTCAGGGCTGAAACTCCCATAGCCTTTCCTACAATAAGTGACAATGGTGCCAGTGTAGAGACTTGCTGTGTAATAAACAGAGCCAGGCTGAGAGGACAGCTGCCGATCATCAGAAGACGTCTCTGCCCTCAATAGTGCCAATACTCTGTAATAGTGGACACATGAAAATATATTTAGAATAAATAATTAATGTGGATATTACCATATTATATACTTTAGAAATTTATCATGTTTAGGATTCTTTTACAAATGAAGTTTGTGTTCTGTTATTTAGATGCAAATTTTATTTGGCAATATACTTCCTTTAAATGCTTTTTACAACTGTCTTCTTGTACTGTGTTTCAGGACTGGCAGCCACCATTCGCTTGTGATGTCAAGAGTTTCAGCTTTACCCCTCGAGTGCAGCGGCTGAATGAGCTAGAGGTATGGTACTCATCAGAGTCTAAGGCTGCGTATACACAATTGTTGCTGTCATTGTTGTTGGGAAGATTTTTTTAGGATCCTTTCCAACGGCAAAAGACTGAACTATGCATGAATGCCGTTCTGTTCTATAGAGAGAGGAGAGGGAAAATCGACTGAGCGGCACCCCACTGAGCTCTCTTACCTTCACTTTCATTACGATCGTTCGTTGTCTGTAAATCCGCCAGGGTGGTCGACCAGATGAGTAACGCTGTACACACCAGATTCTCGTCCGATATCAACCCTAAGGCAGTTATTGAACAAGAATCATCTGTCGTGTGCATGTAGCCTAAAGGTGGAATATTGTAAGAGAGCAATACCTGGTTTGTGACCAGTGTTCCCACACTACTGATTTGCATATTTCAAGCAGGACACAGCATGCTTCAAACAATTCATTTTAATTGAAAAGTAACTTCTCATTGTGTGCATTAAAATCTGCAGCAATTCATATGGCACCCATCTTATTTCTTGTTTGAAGGAGGTTCAGAGTAATCCAACCCTTTCTTTTCTAGCCTTATTGTCCACGACCTTCTCCTTTTAATTCATTAGATTATAATTCTTTCAATCATAGAGGCTTGAAGGTGTTTTCTTGAAAGAGAGGTGGAGGCAGCATGCAAATCCAGTTTGCCTGTAGATCCACTCCTCCAGGCTAGCATCAACCCATCAAGACATTTTGATATTTTCATGACTTCTCTCGGGAGGAGAAGGGCGCTTTAGAGAAATATTAAGCCATGGTGCTGTTATGTTTTTTTTAGAAAGCTATGTATATCACCCCTCTGGCTTCCCCCATCAGCCATGATCTCCTGTATTGCATAGAGATGCAGTGTTTATATCATTGGATCATATGTACCAAGATGAAAAGATTTTAATAATAAAATATTGTCGTGTGTACTAAGACGTACACACATCAGATGATTCTCGTCCAATAATCGCTTTGATAATCTGGTGTGTGTACAGCGCCCGTCGTTCATGGATCCATCCTGGCAGGTCCACAAATAATCGTATTAGAAGTGTAGGGGAGAGAGTGCAGCGGGGTGTCGCTCCCTCGCTCTCCCCTCTCCATAGAGCAGAACGGGGCTGTATGTCTTTTTTGTTAAAAAGGATTGTGTGTTCGACAATTATTTGACATGTGTATGTAGCCTAAAGATCTCAAACTTCATCTTTAAAAGTTTTAAATCCATTTGATCTATATTTTACTGTTCTACTAATTTTATTTTTATATCACTTACTATGTAAATGAGTAAAATTGTGTATTGCTTGCTAGGCAATAACCCGTGTAAAGCTTGACTTTTTGGATCAGCTGGCAAAGTTCTGGGAGTTACAAGGCTCTTCATTAAGAATCCCTGTGGTGGATCGCAAGCTCTTAGATGTTTACACGCTAAGTAAGGTATGATTTTTACTTAAAAATATAAACCTCACTTCAGAAATGGATGTTGGGGATCGGATAATGTGACCTTAGGGATGCAAGTGATTTTTACTCGTGTTGCATTGCGCAAAAAAAATTTGGTGTCGAGAATATTCAGCTGAACGATACTGCCTTAAAACCCTAATTGGCAAACAAGGGTAAAACTTTACTTTTTTATTGTAATGTTTCCTGGTTAGCGTCAACATTGCATTTTCAAACTTTTAAGATATTTGTTTGGACAAAGCAGCGCACTCATGGTGGACAAAGCAGCGCACTCACTCATGGTGGACAAAGCAGCGCACTCACTCATGGTGGACAAAGCAGCGCACTCA
>NC_092859.1:25051909-25124322 GCF_032062135.1 Pyxicephalus adspersus
TCATGGTGGACAAAGCAGCGCACTCACTCATGGTAGTCAAAGCAGCGCACTCATGGTAGTCAAAGCAGCAAAAATTTTTTGTTCAGAAAAAAATCAATATAAGATCAGGGAGTGGAAAAAATAGGATAAGGTCTGCAAACTGCTGTTGTTTGTAGCGTAAAAACACTGGAAAAGGCTATGGGTCTGATTTATTAATGCTCTCCAAGGCTGGAGAGAATACACTTTCATCAGTGAACCTGGGTGATCCAACAAACCTGGAATGGATCCAGTCCAGGATTCAAAACATTTGCTAGCAAATGACTGAAGAAATCCATTCCAGGTTTGCTGGATCCCCCAGCTTCACTGATGAAAGTTTATCCTCTCCAGCCTAGGCGAGCTTCAATAAATCAGGCCCATTGTGTTGTTAGCTCATGTAGGAAGTTTGTAACAATATTCACTATTGGATTTCTGATAGATTGACAGATATTTTTCTGTAATTGCAGCTTTTTAAAGGGATAAACATATGCATTTTTTTATTTTTCCCAGACTTGCACTTTAAATGATAGCAACTAATTTTGTTTTTACTTTATAGTAGTTTGGTATTTTACTGTCTGTTTAATGTTTGTTTATTCTTTCTCTGTTTTTAGGTAGTTTCCAGTGAAGGAGGCTTTGAAGTAGTCAGCAAAGACAAGAAATGGTCAAAAGTTGGTAGCCGTCTTGGGTACATGCCAGGCAAGGGAACAGGATCTCTTCTGAAAACCCACTATGAACGTATTTTGTACCCCTATGAACTTTTCCAGTCTGGGATAAGCCTCATGGTGAGATAATCTGTATTCATAAGCGTGTTTTGGAGAAGATTCACAGCTGAGATGTGCATGGTTTGTCTCCATTGTATTCCTGACCAGGAATAGATAAATACTTTTTGAAGAACCAGAGTTTGGGGCATGAATTATTTTGGCCTCATAGACCTTCAGTTCAACCTCAACCTCAGTTCAGTTCAACCTTACAAAAAGATGTTTATAAAATTGAGAGTCCAGAGGCAGACAACAAATATGCAGAAAGGTCTAAGAACTTATCAACAAATATCAGCAATTAAATTTATACAGTTTTATAAAACATTTAGGGACTGAATAGGGTTCAAGAGGTCAGGATTTTAAAATATGAATATTAGAATATGGCCTCAAACTAGCAGAAGAAAGTTTATTTTTTGAGTAGGTGTAGCACATTTCATTCAAGTGTTTATATGTATCTAATCAGTTTGCTGCAAAAGAAAAAAAAAAGTTTGGTTAACAAAGATTTATTATTGGTATCCAACTATCATTAACATCTAACATGTAAAGGGAGTTCAATTTTTTTTCTTACCCTCGATGCACAACGCATTTCACAATTTAATTAAAAAAAGAATATGAAAATATCCAAATGGTCTTACAAAAGCTTTGCTATCATGAACACCAATGGTTCATATGTGTTGATTTAAAAATGGTTGACAGAGAAAAAAATCATTCTCCCACCACTACACATAAAGTTGGGATTAATGAAGCAATTTGTTAGAGCTCTGAACAAGGACGGTGATTGCTTCAAATAAATTTGTAGAGTCTTCCTTGGATTGAGTACTGAAAAATTAAAAGCAGGAATCTTTGATGGACCCCAGATTCAGAAACTGATAATTCAAATTTCACAAGGTACATGACTGATACTGAAGCTTCTGCCTGTCACAGCTATGTCATGGTTGTCAAGAACTTCTTGGGTAACCAGAAAGCACAACATTATGAAGAACTGGTACAAAACTTGCTCTTAAACTTTTAAAAAAAGTGGTTGCTACCATGAGCATAAAAGTATACTATCTCCATAGCCATTTGCAAAACTTTCCAAAAAACCTTGGCAATTTCAATGAGGAACAAGAGGAGAGGTTCCATAAAATATAAAAAGATGATGGAAGAAAGGTATCGGGGCAGATGGGATTACTTGGAAATTACTTTAAAGTGTTTGACAAGAAAATTATTGTTGACCAATGGTATATACATAGGTACATTTCATCTTCAAAAAATTTACCTCACATATACTTATTGTTGCAAAAGTTCTCATTAAACATCAAAGATTGTACACCAACCCCGACAGATGTCACAGTCAATCAATAGTAAGTGAATTTAAACTTGCATGAAAAAAAAACTTCTTATATTCAGACTAAAACATTTATATGTAAAAAAACAAACCAAATAATAGATCAATAAAGGGACATACTTAATACGACACTTTTTTTCTTGCATTACTTTTCTGTTTCCATGATTAGTGTAAGGTGACGAAATCTTAGAGTCTAATAAAGGGTCTTATTTTTGAACAACCAGGGCATCCAGAAGACCAATCTGAAGGCAGAAGAGAAAGTGGAGGTGATGGAGCCATGTGAAGAACCCAAAGAATCAACAGAAAGTGACCAAATCAATACTCCTTTAAAGAGATCTCGGCGGATCAAGTCAGAGGTGAATTTTTGTTTACATTATTCTATACTTCTCCCATGCTATCTTTTCACTTCCAAGTTTCGTCCAGAAAGCAGGAAAACCCTTTTACTTTTATATCCTGTCCCGGGGAGCAAATAGGAGTAAATTTCACCAAACTGTACTGAAATCTCACCCCAGAGAGCTGTCAAAGGAACTGGTGTTTCTGTTAAAGGATTTTTCTTTAAGGCTTCTTCTGAAGAGATTTGTTAAGCAGATCTCCAGGCATTAAAGTAATTATTTTTCCAGTCCCCTCCTCTATTGCAGGTTAATTTTCAATGTTCATTTAACTTAAATTTCTAGCATACAGGTAGTCCCTGGGTTAAATACGAGATAGAGACTATAGGTTTGTTTATAAGTTTACTTTGTATGTCAGAACAGGTACATTATTTTAATAAATGCAATTAGGACAGACGTTTGTCTCAACATAATTTTAGGCAGCATGACGTCAGTTACCATATAAAATCTTCACTGTGAGTTAATCACAAACAAAGCAAAAAAAAAATCTTTATGGAGCCCTGGACATTCATTAACTTTTGGAGCACGATGTGCTTTGATATGCAAAAAGAAACAACTGCAGAGTTGGTCATGGTCATTAAAGAGTTACAAGAGGCTGCAGATAGAGCTCACCCCCCAGGATCACCCACAACCTCAGCTGTGTTTAGCAAAAGATTTCTTCTGCAAGTCATGCAAACCACCCCCTCCACCCTCCATGAGCAGGTAAGCCCCGTCTGCAGGTCAGATGTCCTTAACTAGGGGACTACCTGTACTTCTTCCTGTGGTTTGGCAGTGGGGACAGATAGACTACGTTTTCCCAATGTCTGTGAACCTAAAGCTGCTGTGCATATGTCTGCTTTGCTGTTTGGACCAGTAGAAGAGATCACTTGATGCAGCAGTTTTATCAATGTCACCCCATCGAAACCGATAATAAAAAAAAATTGTTGAACATTCTAAAGAAAAGAATTCTAGCACTGAGACTTATTGTTTAGCAGCTGGGGATTCCCACAGGGCTGTTGCCAGAGTAGAATACACAAAGGTGCCATGCATGCTCAGCAAAAATACTCTCCTTGACTATGATCACAAAGAGAATAAATCCTCTCAGAAGTTTGCATAGTCTAGTTTTTGGTTGGCATACTTCCCTTTTTTATAGAAAACCTAACTAAGAGAGAAATATGGTGATACCCATTGCTACCTTAGGGTTTCCATCAATTGAGTCATTGATATGGAACAAGTATGAAGCCAGTGAAGTCAGAATTCTTGATCTGCATACTCATTATGGATTAGTGACTCCACATGACAGCCTGATAAATGTAATTTGCAAAAGAGAAAATTAGCAGCAGTTACAGTATTTTTCCAATGACAAACTTTCCATATTTATCATTACCTTTTAAATATGCGTAGGTGTGATTGAGATATATATATATATATATATATATACACACACACACAAAGATTCAGCAAACTGGAATTATTCTTTAGTAATCTTGGTCCATAATTACAAAATAGAATCACGAGAATCATGTAATTTCTGCAGATTTGTCATCTGAACATTCACAAGTTCAAGAAACCAGTTCAAGATAATTTGAGTTGTGTGACATGACTCAATATCCTGCTAGTAGTAGCAACCAGGCAATAGGTACACATACCCTAAAGGGGCCAAGAACATTTTCTGCAATGTTTCCAATGTTCTCTAACTTTGGTGAACCTGTGTTAATTGTAGTTTCTGGTGCTTGTTCTAAAGCTCACAGGAGTGGGATCCAGTGTGTCCACTTACTCAATGTCTTAAATATTTTATACAGCAGTGTCCCACAGCAAAGCCTAGGCAGATGAGGGAACCTGAATCTTGTCTTTAGCAGTCAGTTAACATTTACAGGTCTCGTCCCTTCTTCCTTCACAAATGGACAGGAGAAACTGTAAACTGAGAACTAATTGAGCATTTACCAAGTCAGATTCACATGCCTATTTTTTATACATTTTATGATTTTTTTAAAGCATACAGTGTCTTTAATAAATGTATGATTTTCTCTTTTGTCATTTCTAATTGTTCTGTTATGTTGTAAAACAGGAGATGGTAGAGAACAGTAAAAGCACAGATGTAAAGAAGCTGCACGTTCTTGGAGCACCAAGGGTCATTGGCATCAGCGACAGTGTTAAAGATAGAGCTGGTAAGAAACTGCACAAACTTATTTTATTTAGATTTCTGTGATCTGTTGTAATATTTCAAGATTTTTTTTTCTGGATATTCCACTATTTGCTAGTAACCTGTGACATCACAATGTCTCCAAGAATATTAATAACTGAGATCTGCTTTTTTAGAGGAGACAACAGTAGGGTTCCAACATCTGTGGCTATGTGATTTTCTTATTCCCTTCTCTGGCTCTTTTAGATGAAATGTTCAAGAAAAAAACCTCAAAGTTGGAACTGTTTGGGATGCAAATGAAAAAGAAAAAAGCCCTGTCAGTTAATTTTGTAAGTAAAATTCAAGTCAAGCAATGATTATCAGCGGTTGTTTAGATTTAGAATCTTTAAATTGTGATCCTAAAAATTTGCAGGTGAGGGTATATTTTGCCCATTTTCCTAATGCATGACAATGAAAAAAGAAAAAAAAATACTCATTCATGGAGTAGTTTCAGCCCAACATAATGATGCACCCCCCTGGAAGGGTGTAGGTGGGTCAAAGGACACACTGAACTCACAGAAATGAGCAGCATGATTTAACCGTCAGAACAGTGATATAGCATGGAATGAGAAGTATAGCTTTGCACACCAATAAACGAAAAAAAGTAAAAAAAAAATGTAAAGTTCTACTTTTTCTCTCAATCTGCATTTCTTATATCTAATAAATTGCTGTATACAAAGTCAACAACATGGTGTCACTTTGTTACTTCTTATGTACATTGTAAAACTTGTTAAGACCTTTTTTGGTGGTTGTTGCAGGTGGATTTGTATATTTGCTTGTTCTGTGGCCGTGGAGACTGTGAAGAGAGACTTCTTCTCTGTGATGGCTGTGACGACAGTTACCATACCTTCTGTCTCATTCCTCCTCTCCCAGAGGTGCCCAAAGGAGACTGGAGGTGTCCAAAATGCATTGCTGAGGTAATGACACTGTATCAATGAATAAATATGATCTTTCCCTTGTAAGCAGTATCTCACCTTTCAAGGCTAAAGCTAGTGCAGCACAAATCTTGTTTGGTCCTTGCTAACTGAGACAAGGGCTGAGCTCTCATCTAAGATTGCCATACTGTGATCAGTTTGGCTAGTCACAGTCTTTGTCCTGGTTATCCGTCCTCTTTACTTCACAATAAATATCAATAGTTTTACCTATTCATTTTCCCTTTTGCAGTCATTTAGTTTCAAGTATACCATGTTTACCTAAATGGATACTGTTTTTTTCAGGGCAGATTATGTCCCTTCCCTGTAAATCATTTCTAAATACCAGGTGCCATCTAGTGCCCGTGCAAGAGGGAACCAGAATGGAGGGGTGTCAGAACTTGGGTCTACCAATCGTCAGAAATTAGTCACATGATTGAGGCGGTAAAGTTACCACTCTCTATAGGTTCTGACACTAGTAAACGCCAAGTTTTTTTTTTTTTTGGAAGGAGCACTAGTGGGGTTGTCTTGTAGTAAAGTGAATATTATTGTGAACTCTATCACGCTGCCATCAGTTCTCCAAGTAGCAGTGTCTCTTTGAAAGTAAATAAAAAAAAATTAAAGAATTTTCCTTTACCCCTATGCCAGTACATAAAAATATCTGCTGCTGTAATGGACGTAAACAACATTTTCTTTCCTACAAGATTATCTGGTATTTTTCTGTATTCGCAGGGTATTTAAAGGAAGAAAACACAGGACTTTTGCATGTTTTTTAGATTTGTACTGCATATGAGTTCACAATGCCGCCTCTAATGA
Source organism: Pyxicephalus adspersus (assembly GCF_032062135.1). Lineage (NCBI taxonomy): Eukaryota > Metazoa > Chordata > Amphibia > Anura > Pyxicephalidae > Pyxicephalus > Pyxicephalus adspersus. The sequence continues at coordinate 25,058,287 of NC_092859.1, forward strand.
GACTTTTCATGAAATGCAATGAAATGCACCCAAAAAAAGGGAGGAAATGGAGGGACAAATGCATGGGATTGGCAAGATAGGAAAATATATAGATGTAATCTGAGTTTTTTCTTTATTTCTTTCAGGAGTGCAGCAAGCCACGAGAAGCATTTGGGTTTGAACAGGCTGTTAGAGAGTACACCCTGCAGAGCTTTGGAGAGATGGCAGACAGCTTTAAATCAGACTACTTTAATATGCCTGTGCATGTAAGGGTTTGCTTTCTGTTGCATTAAATGTTCTTACAGGAGACTGTCACAGGGTAAAGAATAACAAAGTTGTGCAAGTATATAGTGCCGGCACAGAAGACACACATAACTGCAGCACGCTCCCGAACCCTTCTGTCAAGGGGCAAAGCAAGGTGTTTCTGACAGTCAAAGCTTCAATACTTTTGGGTAGTGTCAGAACTTTCTCATAAGCTTTGCCCACCCAAATTCCTGTTGGGTTTTATTTTAATGAGCAGTTTCACTGGCTTAGGAAAATTTGCAAGAGACGGTTGAGGCAGACTAGCTTTACATATCAAAATGGCCTGTGATTTGGCCTCTAGGTACCTGAACTTTATAGAAGTTTGACTGTTTTAACACTAGATCATATTGTTAATTTGTCACTGAATATTGGGTCAAGATTTTCTGTAAACATGTTTAACAAATCCATCTTTTAATTCTGCTTTCCTTTGATGTACAGATGGTGCCCACTGAGCTGGTGGAAAAAGAATTTTGGCGCTTGGTGAGCTCAATTGAAGAGGATGTCATTGTGGAGTATGGGGCAGACATTTCTTCTAGAGACTTTGGCAGTGGCTTTCCAGTTCTTGATGGCCGGAGGAAGCTTTCTGCAGATGAGGAGGTGAGGGAAAACTTGCCCAGACAGCAGGTTCTCTTGCAGGCTTATATACCCAGGCATTAGCAGTCATTTTGGGGTCCTTATTTCTGGTTTGTTTTTATGCTCTCCTAAAAGTCTATGTAAAATATTGATATCATCTCCAATGTCTGTGTACATTTACCCTTGCTCTGACTGTACACATAGTTATACATTCCTAGATCTACCTGCAAGTGTCACTGAAAAAGGGGGGGGAATTATTTATTCTTCTTTTATTTGTTTGTAGGAGGTGTGGTTGATGTCACTTATGCCTCACTGGTGCCTCTTGGGAAAGCTTGATGCCTAAAATGCTGCAAGAATATTCCCCTAAATTGACCTGCATTGAGTTTATTGAATATTGAGCCTTCAACTCTGCAAGCGGCAGTAAGGCATTGTGACATCACCCCCTCTTCACCCACTGTATTAAAAAAAAATTGCAGGCAATTAAACTTTGGAGGTTGGGACTTAGTAGTAGAGCACAGCTTTCATTTTTTCCTGTAAGATTTGCACTAAACACTATTCATTCACACTAGCTCTAGAACTTGCCAAACACATTACAACATATTCATACAATCATAGGGGCTATATTTATAAACCAGTAAATCTGACATTCACTGAAATATTCCCTGTTGCAGAATCCATTACTGTCATTAAAATACATGGGCCTGGAAGATTCTCCATCAGAGAATGTTTTAGTGAATGCCAGATGTTCTGCTTTATAAATAGAGCTCTATGGTTGTATAATCAGCTTGTAATGCATTTGGCAAGCTCTAGAGTTCAAGGAAAAGAACAGCCTGTGCTGTCATAATATCGGGACACCTTTGTGGATTTGAGGTTGTCATCTATTATACTGCTGTCTTTAGGTAGATTGTACATTGGCAAACAAAAACATGTAGGTCAGCCCAAGATAACCTTTCATACTACCAACACTCATATGTTTTTACTGTCCTAGGAGATAAGATTGTGCGGTTGTGCTGTATGATAGATTTTTCTCATATTATCTAACCTTAGATTTGTAAGGCTGCTACCGGGTGTTCTGTTCATGTGTTCAGTTATACCCTGTAGATTGTTGCTTGCTCATGTTAATGGAAGCTTTGGGTGTAAGGTCACTCCCCAGTTGCTTGTTGGATGTGTTAGTGTTTTGTTTGCCCACTCATCTGTTGGATTGCTTTTGTATGTTCCAGAGGTATTAGGTTTCCTTGTCACTCAATGGAAAAGAAAATTCTGATAATCTTGCGGTCCTCTGAGGGGTACAAATTCCACCCCTTTGTATTTATGATCATACTTTTGGTTTTGCCTGCTAGAAACCAAGGCATGCTGGAAGTAGAAAAGGTTATCCTGGACTGGTGTATAAATTGTTTTCTGATGTTCTATTCTCCTTAAGGTGGCAGTAAAACCCAAAGGTATCTCATTCCTGTGTTCCTTAATGAACTCCAAGAAAAGGATTTCATGATAAGTTCTTACTAATATTTTCATTTTTTTTTTGTGACAGGATTATGCTCAGTGTGGATGGAACCTCAACAACATGCCTGTTCTCGAGCAGTCTGTTCTCTCCCACATCAATGTGGACATTTCTGGCATGAAGGTGCCCTGGTTGTATGTGGGCATGTGCTTTTCTTCATTCTGTTGGCACATTGAGGATCACTGGAGCTACTCAATTAATTACCTTCACTGGTATGTTATTAGCTCTGGCTTGCTTAATTTACAAGACGTGGCTGTACTTCTTGTCTTCTGTGAAATGGTTGCTTTTTTCTAGGGTTAGTTGAGGCTGGCAAGTAGTTACCCAAAGTTAATTTCTCCTCCATGACTTGAAATGTTTTTTTTTCTTAGCCAATCGTGTAACTTTGAGAGGCCATCTTGCCTTGTTTGTTCTTTACTATTCATTGGTGTAAATGTCACTTTTCTTCCTTTCTTCCTCTGGAGTATCCAGGGCAAGAAGCATCTAATGCACATTTGTAAAGTACACAGGTGTGTTGCAGTATGGCTGCTTTAAGGATATATAGCTGCCTAGGCCTTCAGTTAAGATGTTTTCTAGTGGTAACTTCTTTTTTAATAAACTTTTTTTTTCTATGTTTTTGTTTTAACCACAGGGGAGAGCCAAAGACTTGGTATGGTGTTCCATCCCATGCAGCAGAGCAGCTGGAGGATGTCATGAGAGAACTGGCTCCAGAATTGTTCGAAGCCCAGCCAGATCTTTTACATCAGCTTGTGACCATCATGAACCCTAACATCCTAATTGAACATGGTGTGCCGGTGAGTCTGACACATAGTGGTATCATTGCCAGCTCCTATGGATTTTTTAGAAAGTGCCTGGAGTCTTTTGAATAAACTCATTTACTTCAAATTCCTTTTTTTTTTTTTTTTTTTTTTTTTTTTTTAGGTTTACAGAACCAACCAATGTGCTGGGGAGTTTGTTGTTACTTTTCCTCGTGCTTACCACTCTGGTTTCAACCAAGGCTACAACTTTGCTGAGGCAGTGAACTTCTGCACAGCTGACTGGGTATGTGTACCTAAATAGGATTATAGGTATTGTACATTAGGTTCAAGTTAGAATATGTCTCCAGTGTCAGATTAAGGCTCAGTTCCAGGTTGGAGTGTCTGCCAAAAATGCATGGATAAACAAGTAGTAATGTTAAAAAGGGTATGAAAATAGATTAGTGAAAAGTAATGTTTCATCACGTCATCGTGGCACACGTGAAATATTACGATAGATAATTTCTGAGCCTGTTGTGTTTGCTGTTGCACGATTACCTCACTTCTGTTATTGTGACTGGTGATTCACAGAATTGTTATATTATTTAAGAGAACTGAATGCTTTTTTGAAAAGTGTTCTGGCTTGACAAAACAAATGCTTAATCTCTGGTAGCTGCCCATTGGTCGTCAGTGTGTGAATCATTACCGCCGTTTGAGGAGATACTGTGTCTTCTCACATGAGGAACTGATCTTCAAGATGGCAGCCGACCCCGAGTGCTTGGATGTTGGCTTGGCAGCTGCTGTAGGCACAGAAATGACTATAATGATTGAAGACGAGACTCGCCTGAGGGAAGCTGTTCTACAGCTGGTAAGGGCAGAGGGTTACATCTGCTGTTCAGTTCTTGTAAATTGGATGCTAGTTCATTCCATTCACCATATCTAAGAACTGATGTGTTGGTTGCAGGGAGTACCGCAGTCAGAAGAAGAAGTATTTGAACTTGTCCCAGATGACGAGAGACAATGTGCTTCTTGTAGAACAACATGTTTTCTCTCCGCCCTCACTTGCAGCTGCAGTTCTGATCGTCTGGTGTGTCTGCATCATTGTGAGGAACTGTGCTCGTGTCCAATTCAGAACAAGTGCCTCAGGTGAGCACAATCATAGTAGGTTTGTATATTATCATTCATTTAGGCTTTACTTATATGTGGGTTAAGCTTAAAGCCTAATGCTTGACAATAACATGTTAAGAGTACTTATTTCTGACCTCTGTTCCTATGGTACCCATAAAAGCAATGCATGTAAGGCATCATTAGGACAGGAAGGCTTAGACAGCAATAAAGTTGTTGTCCACATTGTTACAATTTCCACTTTAATAAATGTGTGCAGGTAGATGTTCTTGTTCTCGATAATGACTTCTTAAAAATTGGACACATTCTCTTGCCCTTCCAGACCCTATCAAAAAAATGAAATATAATGTTTAGGCTGGAGCTCAGTATTAACAAAAATATCTTTTTGCTCTATAATGAGCTTTCTAAAAAATCGTATTTTACTTAATAAATGGTAATATGTTACAACCTCAATATACATGCCTCCCCAGTGTTGCCACCTCTCTACCCCTCTGCAGTCTGTTAGAGCCACTGCAAAATACCTACTGCTTCTAGTTAAAAAGAAGGATGTGATCTCCTCCCATGTTGCAATGCTCAGTCCCAAGTGCCCATGTCTCGACTTGGAACTTTGAGGAAAGTGGTGATATTATTACCACGTAGCCTATAGAAGGCTTATATTGCCACCAGATATTTTGCTGTGGCTCATTCCACATAAAAAAATTGCTCAAGAAGAGTTTGGGTACACTAAACAGTACACTTTTTAATTTCATTATTCCATGTTTTAGTACTGCAAGTCATTATTGTAACTTTGCCCCCTTTTTTTTAATATTGCATTGTGATTGATACATCTAGGTACCGCTACTCCCTGGAAGATTTCCCTGCCTTGTTGTATGGTGTGAAGTCACGAGCACAGTCCTATGATACATGGGTCAGTCGGGTAACAGAAGCACTAACTGCCAGCCTCGGTCACAAAAAAGGTATGAATGCATATATGTTCAATCCAATGATAATCTGTTTGAAACTATTCTGTCACTAAAATATAAATACTTAGGAGTACATTCTAGTCCTTCTCATGCAATTTTTCTTCCTCTTGGCACTCCCCAAAATATCAGATTCTCAAGTGTCTTCTGCCGGTTGTTACAGCAATGTATGATTCTTCATTTATATTTTACCGACACAGTCTCTATTATGCAGGGAACTAAAAATTAAACCTTATAATATTTATGGGGCACACACCAGCTTACTCAGTACTTCAATTTTATGTCTAATTAAACCTACCTTGGTGTAACTTTGAGCTTTATATCTTTTGATTGATAGTCTGCTAATCTATAGGAACTGCTTTTAATGTAGTTGAGAAATCTAACCTCCCAAACCACCAGGCCCCTTACTGTCTTTCATATATATAAAAAATTGTTATCTTGCAGTGTTATCTCCGATGTTATCAGGAGGTTTTATTGAAACACCTACCCTATATGATAGGAAGAAAAGAGGGAAGTTGTTCTGTGGTCTTAACACACTTCCTGTTCCAAGGTGACCACACTACTCCTCTATAGGTCTAGCACAGTAAGTGTATATTGTCATCCTAGGACATGAAGTGTGTTACAGGTATTGTCACCAAGTGAAGATAAGAAGAAAAGCCTGTACATGAAAATAAAACCAATGCAACCTAGATTTCGGGAAGCTCCCTTCCCCCCCAAAAAAGGAGTGTTGATAAAAATTATTGGTTAAATTTAGAATTTCTGTAGTATTTGATAAAGATCAAATGTAGTACATAAGTCGTATAAAACCCCTAATTGCAGTCCATATGCATAGATTGGTGCCAGTAGATTGATTCTTAACTTATTTTGGCCAAACCTTCACTTTTGTTTTTTCTGGACTTTTTCACAACCTCTGCTTTACAGTAGAGAGTTGCTTTGAAACTAGATGTTTTTTGTTGTGTCATACAAATAACGAATCTTTTGGTTTCTCTGCAGACATTATTGAGCTAAAGGTGATGCTGGAGGATGCTGAGGACCGAAAGTTTCCAGAAAACGAACTTTACCGGCGACTTAGAGATGCTGTAAAGGAGGCTGAAACCTGCGCTTCTGTTGCTCAACTTCTGCTCACCAAGAAACAGAAGCACAAGTAAAAATTATTTTACAATCTGGTTGTACTGCATACAGTAAAGTGCTTTTATATCTGCAGTGGGGAAGGGTTGGGATCTTTGTTGTCCAAATTTGGCTGATTAGTATATCTTTAATTTGTCACAAGGACATGAAATTATGGGTCATTTTCCTTAATAGGGTCACATGCAGTTGTAGAAATCTGGCACACGCTTTGAAAGCCAGAAAAAGATGACTAGAACTCTACTTGTTATATTACAGTTTTGTAGTGGCTGCTGGATAGTTAAAGTGCATGCAAATTTTCAAATCAAACTCAAACATCAAAACACTTTAAAGCAATCGCTTCACAAATCAAAATATATTTGTTATGCTTGCTGTGAAAAAATGTTTACTTGCAACAGTATTCAGCAGCCCCAATTTTCTTTTTTGTGCAGTAAGTTGAGTCAGGACTCCGGGAAGGCTCGTACCAAGCTCACTATGGAAGAATTGAAAGCCTTTGTCCACCAACTTTTCAGCCTTCCCTGCGTCATCACACAGGCCCGACAGGTTAAGGTGAGCCATTGCAATACTGACATTTTTTTTGTCTAGAACGTCTTTGTATTCAATTTTATATTGTTCTCCACAAAATTTAGAAAGTTTTTAGAAGCTTAAAATGAGCATGTAATGGTCTTAGAGGGCAGGCAGAGCTGGGATGTCAAAATTACACCACATGACAGGGAGCTTTTAGCATGGGAAGTTTAGCACCCAACATTGTGAGTGTACCATGAGGATACAGGCTTTTTAGGTTCCTGCTAGCACATAGACAAAAATGGAAGATACTGAGTCTCTCTCTTTCATTTTGTGTTTAACTGGTTCTATTTGTTTTAACTGTTTGAGTTAGAAGCCTTATCCACTAAATGTCCAAATTTTGTAGATCTCTTACTACCGGATCTGTTTGTGCCTATTGGTAAGCTTATTCTTAAAGGTGAATATTATAACAAGACCCTTAGAATTGTCTAAAAGGTCTTTTTCTTCTATTAAATGTTTCTGTAATTTTAAATCTGGTCAATGCTTCTAATAGAGATCATCCTCACCCCATTCATCTATGATGAGTGAAAAAATAGCCAATCTCACTACACATGTGTGTTAAATCATCATAGAGGAGGGACAGCCACCCTCTATATAATGTTACTAATGTCATGATAGGTCTGCTTTAAATTTAAACTTTACCTGGTCCTGGGAAATATCCATTTTCTAATGGATGCCAATAATGCCAATTTTTAATATGTTAAATATTAATGTTATATATTGTTAAGTATTGTTAAACCTCAATGTCCCATCACATGTTATAAACATAGAGTTCTTTTTTTATATATTTTTGGACTTTCTTGTAAAGTTCTTTTAGCAGTTTTTGATGAACTCATGTTAGTTTAGCAGTCAGTGTCTTTTGGTTTTATTTGTGTTGTAACAATGTATTGGAAATACACAAACAATTGCTTGGAGCATAAAAAATTGTAATGCATGGCCAGTTTTTGTCCTGTAATTCTGACAACATTTTGAAAAAAGACCTTGTTATCTGTCATACAGAATCTGCTGGATGATGTTGAAGAGTTTCATGAGCGTGCACAGGAAGCAATGTTGGATGAAGTTCCAGATTCCACCAAGCTGCAAGCTTTAATTGATTTGGGCTCCAATTTGTATGTAGAACTCCCTGAACTGCCTCGTCTAAAGCAGGAGCTTTTGCAGGCACGCTGGTTGGATGAAGTCCGTCAAACTCTGTCTGACCCTCACAAAGTCACCTTGGACGTGATGAAGAAGCTAATAGACTCTGGTGTTGGTTTGGCTCCTCATCACGCTGTTGAAAAAGCAATGGGTGAACTTCAGGAACTTCTCACAGTGTCCGAGAGATGGGAAGAAAAGGCCAAAGCATGTCTGCAGGCCAGGTGAGAGCAGACCTTTTCTTTTGCTGTATATTGGGGTAGATGGAATCACAATGTCTGACACTATAAAATCACCTTTTACCCCTGGACCAGTAATAGGCTCTGACCAACCAGTTGTATCTTAAAATCTGTTGGAAATAAACTACACTATTTATCATACTGTATACTGTTTTGCCTAATTAGGTTTATTTCAGGTTTATTCTCTTGAGCTAAAGCCAGAGCCATTTATACCTCTTGAGCCCCCATGGGACCCAGTTCCCTATTAACCTCTGTAGCAGCAGATCACTTAGAATACTGTTCTGACCGGGAAATCTTCCTTCTCAAATCTCCCTTAAAAAAGGCAAATTTGTGTAAAAAACGTGAAAAACATGTTCATCTTGCAGTGATGCTGAAAGTTAAAACTTGTTACTCTAATCATACATGATGGAGCTCAGCTCCAAGGTGGTCAAGTTCTGCTACTAGCCTATGTTTTTTTATTTTTATTTTACAGTGTATCCCCCCCCCTATGTTCTTGTGACTTATGTTTTCTCTGTACACAGGCCACAACACACTGTCTCAAGTCTGGAGAGCATTATCGTGGAGGCCAGGTGCATCCAGGCTTATCTGCCCAATGTGCTGGCACTAAAGGAGGCTCTTCAGAGAGCTAAGGATTGGACTGCCAAAGTAGAGGCCATACAGGTAAGAGTGCACAATGCCTGAAAAATGTCATCCTTTCTCTATAAGCTAAGTTGTTTGAGAAATGGGTATTTTGTCTCTGCAGAATGGAAGTCAGTATGCCTACTTGGAGCAACTTGAGAGCTTGCTCAGTAAAGCTCGTCCCATCCCAGTGCGTCTTGAAGCCCTTCCACAGTTAGAGTCCCAAGTAGCTGCTGCCCGTGCCTGGCGAGAGCGCACAGCCAGAACCTTTCTGAAGAAGAATTCAAGCTACACATTACTGCAGGTAAGATGTTATTCCTTATGTTTGTTATTATGTAGCATATTAACTTCTGTATTTACTTTTCTATGATGCCCCTCTCTTTACTTTGATACCGATTTATGCGGTCTGTATGACTGGAAAGCTTTATTAATAAGAAAAACGTCAATAGTTTGGTTTGTGTAAATAATTATTCAAGCTTTTAATAAAGATTTTCTTCTTTACTTAAAATTAGCTAACTTCTGGATAAAATCCCCTTTTCCCCAACCGTTTGTCTTTGGAGATAATTGCTGTTTTCTGTGTGCACGCAGCAAAATACAATGTGTAGCCTGTTACATCAGAGCTAGAGCTGTCCAATAACCATGGGGTCCGACCAGTGGAGAGAGGCCACTGCTTTAACACAGAAATTGTCAGTCTTTTGTTTCCAGCTGCCTTGGTGATGGGGGATATGCAGATATCATCCTGAGACAGTTCTAGAGTAGCATAAACAAAGTAAGAGCTTAACCAGTCACTCATGGCTGCAACTGAGCAGCTTTATCACCTTTTAGGAGACTCATGAGCTGGCTTCATATGGGCAACAAAGTATAATTCAGTTCACTTTATTGGTAAAGTTCTGCCTTCATATCTGTTCTAACAAAGATTAACACTAAGGTTGCCCATTTCAGCTTCATACTTCACAGGAGAAAGCAAAAATATTTTATCTTGGTTATTGTTTGACAAGCCATTCATTAATAATATTAACACATCTCATATTTTCCCACAGCCACCTGTTGGCAGGAAGAACCTTACCTGGTGTTAGGTCACTCTCCTAACTGTTCTATTTGTTGTTCCCTGCATGATTTACTTCAGGCTTCCGAACTGTTTATTATTACAATTGCAAACCTGTGATAATAATTCTGTTCTTTTTTAAACATTTAGGTACTGAGCCCTCGTAGTGATATCGGTGTTTATGGAAGCGGCCGGGGAAAACGGAGGAGAGTGAAGGAACTGTTAGAGGAGAAGGAATTGGATTTGGACTCTATGAGTGAATTTGAGGAGCCTTTGGATGACCACCGGGACACAGCCTCTGTGGTAAGGGAATATATCAGGTATAGGTTCTTTGGCATGTGAAAACGGCAAACTTGTTTTTCATCTTGGCTTTAACCTATGTTTGACAACACAGGTTAATTTGATGGTATTATTGTTCTCTTGTGTATAGGTTGCTGTATTTAAGGAAATGGAGCGTAAAGAGGTGGACTCCATGCGTTCTGTACGGGCAGCCAACCTGGCTAAGATGACTATGGTGGACCGTATCGAGGAGGTTCGGTTTTGTGTGTGCCGTAAAGCTGCCAGCGGCTTCATGCTGCAGTGTGAACTGTGCAAGGACTGGTTTCATGGCACTTGTGTCCCTTTACCCAAGACCAGCTCCCAGAAAAAAGGCAACAGCTGGCAATCAAAAGACGTTAAGTTCCTTTGCACACAGTGTATGAGGTCCCGGCGGCCACGTTTGGAAACTATCCTTTCACTGCTGGTGTCTTTGCAGAAGCTACCAGTGCGCCTGCCTGAGGGGGAGGCATTGCAGTGCCTGACAGAGCGAGCAATGAGCTGGCAGGACCGGGCACGGCAAGCACTGGCCACTGAGGAACTGTCATGTGCATTGGCCAAGCTGTCTGTTCTAAGTCAGCGCATGGTGGAGCAGGCAGCGAGGGAAAAGACAGAGAAAATTATCAGCGCAGAGCTTCAAAAAGCCGCAGCAAACCCTGACTTGCAGGTTAGTACCAAGGAACTTGTCGCTGATTACCATGCTGTCTACACTGGCTCGTACATGTAGCAGTTGTAATACCTGATAACATTATTAATGCTTATTTTGTTACTTTCATATATTAAGCACTAGGTGTTAGTTGTGATTGTTTTCATGAACAGGCAAAGGTATATGTGTATGTCAGGGTAAAAAAAACCTTCTTAAAAAACATATATACTCCTATAGTATGCTAACTTCCTCCATCTAAATTCCGAAACGTGGAGGCGTATGCCCTTCTTACTTTTACGAATACCAAAGAATACAGACCTATTTTCATTTTTGTTTCTTTGATTTAAGGTACCATTAAAACACATTATCATATTCCTTACTTGCCCAGCAGTTTGTTCTCTTTTTCCCGTTTGAAGGCAGGCTCTCGGTTTTCTTACATGCATGATCGCAAGGTGTTTGCTAATAAAGATAGTTATTTAAATCTTGAATTTGCTACTTTGCCAAGTGGTTTAGCAAAATTAAAATTTAGGTTGAAGCTATTTGAAGATGTATATGAAAGTCTTATATCCAGCCGGGCACAGCTACTTTTCTGTGTCCTGTTTGGAAAGCCTTTTTATGCAGTGATCTAGAATAACTTTGCAAACTTTGATTTATAAAATACCAACTGAGAACATTGTTTAACACAGAGCACTTTTTTTATATATATTTAACTGATCTCCTATTATGTCACTTCAGGGTCACCTGCCTATTTTCCAGCAGGGCTCTTTCAGCCGAGGAATGTCTAGTTTGACTTCATCTCCACACCCACCCCTGGAGTACGATGATGAGGAGACGGACTCAGACGAGGACATACGGGAGACATATGGCTATGATGTTAAGGTAATGAGGCATTAATAGAAGGCATGGGCTTACCTTCTGGAGCAAGTATACACCAAAATTTCACTATTATAGCACATTTTCTTACATGGTATTTGCTTTGTATTCTTAGTTTTCTTACCTATACATAAAGTAACCAATACAGTGTTGAGTTGTTCAAATATACAACAACAAAATTACTTTTGAAAATGTCTTTACCTTATATTATTATAGTGCTGTCCTTTAGCTCTGGTTAGTGACATTGCCTTGCACAAGATAATGTTTTTGGTGCTGCAGGCAGGAGTAAGCATTTTCCCAGTCTCTTTTCACCCAGTAATGAGACTGCAACATTGTAGGCTTGTAGCAAGTCAAAGGGTGGGAATCTTCAGCCGGGGTCAATCTGTCACATCCAAGCATTACACATAGTAAAATGGTCGAGTAAATGTTATCTAATAGCTAGCCGATAGATGTAGCAGTTCTGGTTACATGAACCAGTGTAAAGAAGCACTGCTTGCAGGCATTCTTAAAACAATCGTAATAATGAAGTGGGAGAAAAGTTTATAGTGTATATAGTCTTTTACTTTTTGCCTCTACTAGTCAAAAATTACTCAATTCAATGACGATGGTCTTTAGATGTCTTTTTGCCTTGTTTTGCCTTAATCTAATGGGGGGGGGGGTTAATTTCCGTATTAAAGCAGAATGTAGCAGAAAAAGCTGATTTTGTTAGTAAATCTTTTAATAGGATATGCATTCTTTTATTTTGGCTGGAGTTCTGCTTTAACAAATTATATTTTATTTTTTCCAACAGGAGACTGGCAGCGTCAAGTCTTCAAGCAGCCTGGAACCTAACCTGTTCTGTGATGAAGAGATACCAATTAAATCAGAGGAAGTGGTCAGCCACATGTGGACCACACCTTCATTCTGTGCAGAACATGCATACTCCTCTGCTTCTAAGAGCTGCATACAAGGTGATTATGAATGCCAATATTATATCACAAGAATGAAAGGGTTGAGGAAATACAAGTACCAGGATGTTTTTTTTGTCAAAGGTTGGTTGGGTTTTTGTCTCATGTGAAATTCCTTTTAGGGTATTTGATGGTAATGCAAGGTCCTACAGTTCAGTAAAATATGTACTTATAAAACACAATCCTGAATTATGCATCCAGAGTTACTGGGACTTTTGTATCATTCACTAGTTTTCCTTCTGAAGAAGATTTAAACACTCTTATAACTTATCCTTTACAGCCTAACATGGCTCCATGAAATCCTCTGTTTTGTTATCCAGTTGCCATGCTGCTGCTGCACATTTGATCCTTGGTGTTTCCTGGAAACACCGGACTAAATGAGTTTCTGTTTGCACTTCTGTTGCAACTCCAGGAGAGAAAGTAAAGGGATATTTCACAGTAAAAATTAAACCGAGCTTTGGACAATTCCCTGTTCTGTAGAATACAAAAAAAGGATTTTTTATTATTAATAATAATAATAATAATAATAATATTATTATTATTATTATTATTATTATTAATAATAATAATAATAAACAGGATAAAACAAGGAAAACCATTTCAGAGAGTCCGAGCAGCTCTCGAAAAGTTTTGGAGCCATGAGTGTGATGGGTGTGATGAGGAAGTTATGAGAGTGGCTAGGGGATGGTACAGTACTGATGATACTTAAATAAAAGGAAGCTATGAGACTACTGAGAGAGGAGGTGTACAGAGAAAAGAGAACCAGTCCAAGGACTTACTCTTGGGAGACACCAACAGGGGGGAGAGTGGGAGAGGGGAAATTACCATTTAAAGAAACTTGAAAGGAGTGGTCAGACAGGTAGGAAGCAAACCAAGAGAGAGCAGTGTCACTGATACCAATGGAGTGCATGATTTGGATTAAAAGGGGGGTGATCAACAGTATCAAAAGTTGAGTAAAGAAGGAGGAGGTAAAAGTTGCTTTGAGACTTAGCTCTGAGGAGGTCATTGGCCACTTTAGTGAGGGCTGTTTTGGTGGAATGGGCAGCTCGAAAGCCAGACTGGAGAGGGTACAGGAGAGAGTTGGTGTTCAGGTAATCGGTGTGTCCTATATAGACAAGGTGCTCAAGAAGTTAGAAAGAACATTTAAAATCATGAGTAGCAATATAACCCAGGCTTAGGTCCGAATGATAATGTAGTTCTGTTTTCCAAGCTTCAGGAACACCCCGGAAGCAGCCCCGGAAGACCCCTCTCGTGCCCCGTAGCCTGGAGCCCCCTGTTCTGGAGTTGTCGCCTGGAGCTAAATGTCAACTAGAAGAACTTATGATGTTTGGAGACCTTCTGGAGGTGTCACTAGATGAGACGCAACATATATGGCGGATTTTGCAGGCTACCCATCCTCCTTCAGAGGAGAGGTTTCTGCATGTTATGGAGGTACTGAAAATTGTGCAAAATATTTTGGGTTTTTATTATTGTGGACTTTTTGTGACATTTTTTCTTTATTTTCATTATTATGGTATTAAGTACAACACTGTGTTACCACCATAAATCTCTGTTGTCTTCTTACAGGATGATAGCTTAGATGAGAAGCCTGTGAAGGTAAAGAAAGAGTCATCTGAGAAAAAACGAAAGCGGAAATTGGAGAGAGCAGAGCTGCTCCTAGCTGAGGGCAAACAGAGGTCCAAGGAACTGAAAAAGCTGGATAAGACCAAAAAGAAAAAGCTCAAGTTGGGTCACGACAAAGCCAAGGAGCTCAGCAAATTGGCCAAGCGACTTGCCAAAGAGGAGGAACGTAAAAGGAAGAAAGAGAAGGCTGCGGCTGTCAAAGCTGAGCTCAACAAGGATATCACTGAGAAGAAGAGGGAGAAGAAAGTCTTGGACATTCCTTCAAAGTACGACTGGTCTGGAGCGGAAGATTCAGATGATGAGAATGCTATATGTGCTGCACAGAATTGCCAGCGCCCGTGCAAAGACAAGGTGAGGGAGGTTAACAAGTGGCCTGTCATTCCTGTGAGACTTATATATTTGTATAGCTGTTTAACTGCCAGGTCTATCGCAGGTCAGTGCCATTGCTGGTAGAAAAAGTGCACATTTAATGCCCAGGTCTAGGCTCAGACAGTAATTCATTTTTATCACAAAAAAGTATTAATGGTAAATGACACTCAGTGGGTATGGATGTCAAAGACCAACCCCCCATAACGCCCTGCACTTTCTATGACATTATCATGTCATCACCGGGGCATGCTCATCGCTAAAGAAGATTCAAAGAGGAAACACCTAAAGCCTAAATACATTTAGTGGGTTTCCCTCTGTTGTTTTTTTTTTTTTTTCTTCTGCTCTCAAAAGTCCAGTAGATAAATTATTAATCACCTATGTTTAAAACTGTTTCATCAGACAGGAAGTGGAAAATTTGCAAGTGGAGCAGACTAAAGTAAAAACGTTATGTTATGATATAGATTTTCTTTTACTTCCTGTCTGGGGAAAACCGTCGTTGGGATAAGGTAAGGAAAAGTCCTTATAATGGTCCCAGGTAGAGGTGGAAAACTGACAAAAGGTTTTATTCCACTTTCTAAAGGATCAAAAGGATCAAGGAAATTTTGACTGGACACGCACTTTTTTTTTTTTTTTCTTTTTAATTTTTGTGTATATACTGAATGCTTTATTCTCTGTAGCGTTCTTTAGGCCCGGACTGTTCAATGACCCATTCTCAGTTGACATGTCCGTGGTAGCCTGGGGTTTTAGGTGATGTTGTGGCAGCCAGCAGCAGAGGACAATGAGGGTGCCAGAACCAGGAACATGAAAAAATGATTATTGCTCTGAAACCTATAATTTGTTCACATTTGATAGAAACTAAAACACACAAAGCTAAGCTTTTATGTTACACACTGTCTGACTTGCTAGTTCACTGTTATTTGTGCGGCATTCACCAACAACTTGTTCTGTTTGGTAACAAGTGCCTTCTGTTCTCTGGTCTCGTGGGAAGAAAATCTGCATTTTATTCCGTCTTTGCAGGATTTCCCTCACAAAGTAATCCTCTTCCAGAATAGACCAGATTCTTATGAGCTGCTGAGGACGTTGCGTTCTGTTGCACAATTTACAAACTACAAAGGGTTTATACCGATATGATCATTTGTAGTTTTAGCACAAGTGCATACAGATCTGACCCATCTTTCCCCATCTCCAGCCTTCTCTCTAGTTAAAATACTATTTATAATAGAAAGCTAAAGTTTCACAATAACTATACTTTCACAGTACAGCACATTGTAGGCAGTCTTTTTTCTGTAGTAACCTATCAAGGCACAACTTAAATTATGTGTATATTTATTTTTATCCTCACGCTCTGTATCCGGTATTCTGTTCAGCTAACCTACTGGACCCCATTACTCAAATCAGTAGGGTGACACAGTTTTTTAATACTGCAGTCTCTGCAGTCTCCTAGACGTTTAGTTTTATCACACTACTCCTAACAGTGAGACTATGCTAAAAAAGTAAAACTTTATGAGCAAGCATTCTCTGCTGTAAAAGAGACACATGAACCCACAAGAAGATTGGGCAGATATGCTGGCTCCAGCAAGCTAGTAAAGGAAGTAGAGTATAGAGTTTCTCCTTAAAGTTTGCAGGACACAGATACTTCACGACTTACTCACAATCACAAAACCATACACAGTAAAAGAAACACAGATAATACATTGTCAATTACAATAAAAAAATTCCATTTAGAGTCTTCTTTGAATTGAAATTCTTTACCTCTCTAATTCTATGAATTGTAAAAGTAACTTTGATCAGTTCAGAGCACTGATAGATTTGATGCTTTGGGGTTCTTGACTTCATGTCTGTCTGTGTTACTGTGTTTCATTAATTTTTGAATAGACTCAGACAGGTATCCACATTAGTACAAACTCATATTTTCACTCCTAGTATTTGTAAATATTCCCTAAAGCTGCGTACACACTTGCAATTTTTGTCGTTGGAAAGGATCTTTCACGATCCTTTCCAACGACAAGGGACTGCACGGTGCATGAACGGTGCTGTACATACAGCACCGTTCATGCTCTATGGTGAGGGGAGGGGGAGAGCGACGGAGTGGCACCCTGCTGCACGCTCTCCCCCTTCCCTTTCATTAGGATCGGTTGTCGTCCATCGTTTGTGGATCCGGCAGGACGGTCGTTCGGACGATGGACGACACCGACTGTACACACGGCAGATTTTCGCCCGATATTTGGCCGATGCCGATTATCGGGCGATAAAAATCTGCCGTGTGTACGTAGCTTAACTCTCAGATCAACCATGTGGTAGTCACATGGCTTTCTGAAATTGGCTTTCTTTCTCTGCACTTAAATATTTTTCTCAAGGCAGTTTGTAACATTGTAACATTTACAAAATAATATTATCCTCCAGTGTTACCACCAGCTGTCGTGATAGATGGTAACTGCTTTATAGTACAGGACAGAAAAGGCTGTCAAATTCAGCCCTCCTGTGTACATTGCAGTATTCTCCCCAGATTTTTTTTTTTTTTAAGCTGGGTGGGAAGAAGCTGCACGCGGCTGCCGGTTCCAAGTGTTGTGACCCAACTTTTCAGTAATCACAGAAATACAGCCGGTTGGTTACTGGGAAGTGCTGAGTGGTGCATCCGGCTAAAAGGGGCTGGGGAGAACACTGCATTGTGTAAAATGACACAAAAAGATAGTTTACAAGTATCATGGAATAAATATAATGAATCATTGTGGTTTCTTTTTCAATTCTACGTAGAACAAAGGTTTCCCCTTTGTTAGGTTTTAAACCTTATGACGTCAATAGTTAGTTAAACATTAGTTTTTAAATTTTCTTCTTCATTCATATTTTTTTTATTTTTTCAGTGTCACAGGAAAATAAAATGTTAAAGTGAAAAATAGTAGTAAAATGTACCCTTTTTTAACACAGAATAGAAATAAAGCAACTTATTTTATGTCTTTTTGCCTATAGTCTACATTTAGTTTACAAGACAAAACTGCCAAAAATGCCTTGTCCTTCTCCCCTACCTTCCAAAAAACTACATATTACTTTGCTATCTTACTAATTACAAATTTATGAACAATTATACAGTAAAGTAGAAATGTAAATAATGCTTTGGCCCACAATAAGCATATAGGTTAATGCCGAAGTCGTTAAATATACTTTTTAAAATGAAAGTAGTGTAAATTCCTAAACCTGACCTGGTATTAACTTGTTACAGTTCCGGTACAGCAGAGCTCAGGGTTAATAGCAGCAGAAATTTCTTAGCATGCTCCCTGCATGGCTAGGCCGAGGAAGAGGAGTGCTGGAGAGATGAGCTGAATCAGTTAGCTGCTTCACCTTACTGTCCAAGTGGGGTTGTAAAGGAGACCAGAAAGTGAAAGTAAAACTGCAGCAGAGAAGGTTCATGTCCACATCTGTGCTGTGTGGGAGAGCTGTGCAAATCTTTAGGATTGGATATACAGAAATGTTTTCCTTTTAGCAGGTAAAACAGCTCCTATATATGTGATAAATGTAGAATGGTTTAGGTAGGCTTAATTGTTGTAGTTAATATCAAGCTAACTCATTCACATTAACACTGCTGAATTTAGTTTGAGGATTTAGCTTACACAGATCTCTGACCAGGATAAGATTTATTAAGGGTTATTAGTACATTTCAGATAATCCACCAAACCCTTTTTTTCCTGCTTTCTGTTATGATCTGAAAACCTTCTGTCTCATAGTATCCTTTTTCCCAGCATTTCTGCCTATGTTTCTTGTACATGTAATCTCAATTTGATGTCTACCTTTGCTTTGTGCAGGTTGACTGGGTACAGTGTGATGGCGGCTGTGACGAGTGGTTCCACCAGGTCTGTGTTGGCGTCTCCTCTGAGATGGCAGAGAATGAGGATTACATCTGCACGAACTGTACTCGCAAGAGAATCCAGGGACCTTGTCCTCCCTGTCCTCCCAGCCTGAGCTGCTCCCCTGGGTTTCCTGTGCCCAGCATTGAGGTGAAACAGGAAGTCAGCTAGCATCACAGATCCCTCTGATGTGGACTTTGGCAGCAACTCTTCTACTGTATCTCTAAAATTAACAACCTCTACCTGCGCCAGTAGAGCTGCTCGTGCTAGGTACCCCCTTTATGCACCTTGTGTTCTTTAGACAGGGAGGCCTCACACGGGCAGAATCCCATGGCTGGTTGGAGAAACCCAGTCATCAAACCGCACACAAGCCTTGGGCTGGTTTTGGACCCTTTTCTGCAAGGTGGACTTAGTAGCTTAGAAAAGCACCAACTTCTACACCCAGACTTTTTCCCCCCATAGATTTATACCTGTTTTAGTTTGTCTCCTAGAACTTGAAGCAGCTTTTTTTAATGGATGACCCAAGAAACCTGGGCACAATTCATGGGTAGAAGGAGTGTCTGCTCACTCAGGTGATAGTTTGAGTTTTCCTTTATGCTTTTTGAGTGGATTCCATGTCCCTGGACATAATGTACAGTGATTGACTGTTCTAACATAGAGCCGGACTACTTTTTAAATGCTTCCATCTGTATGTCACCATTGTGTTGCAAATCAACGGTTTTGCATCCAGTTGAGGAGCTCCTTCATAGTAAATTTATATGAATAGGCTTGCCAATGGTGAAGAAAAATGGCTGTGTGCCGAAGAAGACAGTTGAAAGTATTGCAGTAGTCTCAGTCAAAAGAAGGTTTCAGAAAAGCCCAAGAAAGAATAAAAGACCCTAAACCTTTCCTGCTCCTGTCCTCTTCCTGTGACTACTGACTGTTTTAAAAAGTTTCTCCCATAGTACAAGATTGTTTGTATACCCAAGATCGTTAAGGAGTCTTTGAAAAGCCTTTTTTCCTTTTGTCATTGTTTTTCATTTTACGGTATACATATTTTATCAAAAAGTGAAAAACATTCAAGACTCTGGGTGGATAGAAATGTAATTTATAAACATTTGATGAACGTTTGCTTTTGGTTTAGTTAGCTTTAGTAAAAATCTGATATTGAGAGACCTAAAAAGACTTTTTCTGCATTTTGTCAATAAGTATTGGGTATTGGGATACTGACAGAGATTTTTGCAGCAAGTGTATATACATTTGGAGGGTTTAAGGGCATCATCATGTCATGTAATAAAACAGTTTCAGAAAAGTATAAAACTTTAAAGAAGGGGTTGAATACTTCTCTCTCCTGCTGTAATAACTGCAACACAGATTACAGCAGTGACCAGAAGTCAAGGGAGTAACCAGTGAGAGTTGCAGGGAACCATGAAGATCGACACTCCTGAAATAGCTCGTTTCCTGTGGTATTGAAGGGATCAGTTCTTTAAAACAATAGCAAGAGAGGTAAGTATTAAGCCTCTTCTTTACAGGTTTTTGCTTTTTCTGAACGTGTTGGTTTTTTTTATTGATCACACATACAGGAATGTACACATAAGCTTGGATTTTACTAGCATTTAAATACAAATTTAAGCAGGTAATTTACAGGCTGTCAGATTTCCCCTGAGCATCCTAAGATTTTTGCTTTAAAGAGACCTGCCCTCTCTTTCTGGCTGACAGTCTGTAACTGCGGTCTACCAAAACGAGGGGGTGCTGAGAAGTTCCGGGTTTTGCCCCCTTCCAGATAAAATAGAAAAACCAGTGTGAGGGCATATGACAGCCTAATATCTTAGTATGTAACTGTGCAAATATCAGGTCTTTGTGATTCTTAAAACTGTTTTTTCTTTCTTTCTATTTCATCTGGAAAGGGGGCAAAGCCAGGAACTTCTTAGCACCCCTCATACTTGTCACAGGTCTGCAAACTTCCATAAACCTGTAACTGATAACAAGGAAGTGACTGCTCTAGCTTTTTCAACATGATACTACTGGACAGAGAAGGTGATTTGTAGCTAGGGCCATAACCAGTTGCAAAAAATATTATTGACAGATTATTTATAACATTTTTCTATAGCCTATTTAGGTAATATGTGCTCACAGTCTAAGGCTTTATACACACATTAAGTATTTGTTGGTGGGAGTGATTTTTAATGATAGTTTCCAGAGACATATGAGCAAACAAGCACTGTACACACAGCGCCTGCTCTGTTCTAGGGAGGACGTGCATGTTGCACCCCACTGTGCTCTCCTCCCTTGACTTGTATAGTGGTTGTTCCTGTTTGGATGTTCATGGATCCATCTTGAAGCATCCATAAAACACATCTGGCAACTGCTGTACACATTTCAGATTATTGCCTGGCAATAATCATCTGACGTGTGTACTTTTTCCTTAGGGTTTCTCTCTTCATTGTGAACTTAGTTTCAGTTCACAATGAAGAGAGATGGTGATGGGACAAAATGTATAATTGGAGGTTACCACTAGTAATAAAAAAGGAAGTCAAAAAGATCAGAGATCTGAGCAGCTAAAGTTGTTTGCAAGTGACTTTTACAGTAAAAGTCAATCTTGGCTAGTCTTATCACCAAACGTGCCTTCATCTTGTAATGCAATAATAGCTGGCTTCATTGATCAAAATGGTGTTTTGGGGTGTAGCTCAATGACATGGTTCCCCTGTACCAATAACCTCCAGCTTACATGCTCACTGCTAAATGTCTGCTTGTTTTCACCATTGGACAATGCCAACATATGCAGTCCAGAATTGTCTTGTTCACTGGTCCTACAGTTTATTTAATCTTGGAAGCCCTGAGGTTTTCACTAAAGTCATGCAAGAAATCGTGGCCTAAATCTTCCTGGTTTTTGTTGCCTTTACCTGCGAAATCCACAAGCACACTCACAAAGAGAATGTTTTTGCACTATTCTGCATACTGCTCTGAAATTAGAGCATCAGCCTGTTTGCCAAATTATTTCACACATTCTGTAAGTACAGGTTAGTAGGGCATGATCGCTGGACTGCAGTGCTGAACTGCAGAACCCACAAATAAGCGGCATTTGCTCCCTATGGCCTTTTCGAGACAATGTCGCCTTTGATCGACTCCTGTCACTATTATCAAGGTGATATGATAGCCCAAATACCTTTTCTCTTTGGCAATGACACCCTACAAATTGCTTCTCTTCACCAGGGAGACTATCTGGCTTCTATAAACATTAGGAACACCTACCTAATTGTCCCTATTTTTCGAGATCATCAGCATTTTATCTGTCCCAATTAGTTATTTGCCCTTTTGTTCAGTTTTATGCACAAAAAGTGTTTACCTCATATTGGCCATGTTGTGCTCTTGTGTCATCCCCACTTTACTCTACATCCCTACTTAACATTAAATAAAAAAAAAAAGTTTTAGATGTATTTAATAAAGAGAAGTTTAGGCACATTTACCAAAAATACCACAGTTTTTTTATACATGCTATATAAAAAAAGCTTCTTTCTGCAGCTTTGGCTGCCCCTAACTACATTGGTCTTTGTCCCCATGTTCCCTTCCCTGTCCAGTAGCAAAGCATGTTTGTTTAGTCACCATCCGGATATAATATTTGTATACATGCATATGTGTTTTTTTTCATTGTCTTGTATGTAAAGAATCTCTTTCAAAGCAATAGCAATCACTGCTTCAAGGTAGAGGGCAGGGGAGCCGAAGCCCTGCATTAAATCTGCAGCCATCTGTCATATCTGTTATATCAAACTGTTCCACAATGAAAGTGATCGACGTTTCATGGAATGCTTTCTGTATAAAATAACTCCCCAGGTTGCTATTTATAAAACTGTGTTTGACGGACAGCACCGCATTGAAGAGATTGTTTTTACTACCCATTCATGGTGGTGTAATAGTGTCAGTACAAAGCCCATCCTCCCCAGCCATGAGTACTTATCCAACCAAGCTCCCACATTTCCAGAGCCTAAACTAAGAGCAAGACTTTGGGAGCACATGAACTCCTCCAATGTGATAGTATTTATTTAGAGTAATCTCAATAGGCCTGTGTCTGCATTTACAATGGGGCTTAGACAGGCATGTTACAGTGGTGGAAAGTAAGCATGGCTCAGTCAATATACATGCCTGGGAGGGGAGAAGAAAAAGGGCACCGTCAAGCAGCCCTAAATATTCCTAATGACAGTGTTTCAATAAATGCCCCCTTTAGTGAAACATGAACATTTTGTATGTAAGTTGACACAAGCAACAAAAGAAACCCATGGTTTTTCTTATTCATTCTACTAGCTAAATCACTAAATTACCAAAATCCGTATTTTCCAAATGGTTGTGCATTTAAAATGTAATTCTGGTTAAAGGTTTTTAGTTTTAGATGTAACAGGGAAGAGATCAATGTTTTTTGAGTTTTAACCCTTCCTTGTTCTAGGTGCTGAATACAGTTGATATGCTAAAGATTTTTTAATTTTGTTCATTTATTCTTGTGATGCAGGCAAAATATCAGACATCAGTTGAACCAGGTTCTCAGCTTCTGCTGTAGCAATAGCACATCTTGATCAAGAACACACCTTCAGCCTCCTGCATGGACAGTCAAAGAACAATGGATATTGCTATGTTCTTACTTCCTGTCAGCACCTGGTTGGCTCCTAGGATTGGCCTTCCATCTACCAGTCTAAATGTGCAGGTGATTGTGAGGCTGATACAAAGATAAACATAGGAACTTAAAGTAGTTGCACATAAGTAGTTGCAAAACATAATGGGGCATGTGTGTGTGTTTTATTTTAAAGAAACTCTAATTACATTCCTCATCCCTGCTTTGTAAAAATTGTAAGAAAAGCTGCATAAAATATTACCTTTGCTTAAGGCATTGCTTTTGTATAATTCTAAAGCTATCGTGACCAAATGATCAGGCAATGCCGTATGCATTTTTTTCCTACCCCAACAATACATACAGTTAGGTCCATAAATATTTGGACAGAGACAACTTTTTTCTAATTTTGGTTCTGTACATTACCACAATACATTTTAAATGAAACAGCTCAGATGCAGTTTAACTGCAGACTTTTAGCTTTAATTCAGTGGGTTGAACAAAAAGATTGCATAAAATATGAGAAACTAAAGCCTTTTTTTTTTTTACACAAATCACTTCATTTCAGGGGCTCAAAAGAAATTGGACAAATTAAAAATTTGAAAATAAAATGTTCATTTCTAATACTTGGTTGAAAACCCTTTGCTGGCAATGACAGCCTGTAGTCTTGAACTCATGGACATCACCAGATGCTGGGTTTCCTCCTTATAGGGTAAAAGCAATCATAATTTAGATTAACTATTGAACAAGTAGATGTTACATTACAGGTCACGGGTAGGCAAACTTAGAAAAGTGGGGATCCCTTCTTACTACGTTGAGATTCTTGAAGATCTGCAGTAAAATGTGGTGTTTGATTTCATGTTAAATGGGAATAAGGACTATTTTCAATCAATATCTAGCAAAATAAAATCTCTAAAGCAGGTAGCTGTAGCCATCCTGCCTGCATCACCTGGTGCACTTGACAATGATGAACATTCTATGACACTTCATGACAAATATCTGACTGTCCTGGAAATTGGTGTTCTAATTCTCTACCTGTGCATACCAGTCACTGAGCCACCTTCTCCCTGACTTAAGAGCAGACATCAGCCAACAACTGTGTGATGCAACTCAGCCATGTGCTTTGAAATACCTCTTCTATATTGATGATCATCTATTTTGTGCCATCTGCTGTTGCCTAATGCCATGGCTGACCACAGTCCAGTGAACAGACACCCTATAAGGATACAAGCTGTATGTATCAATATCTTGGCCACTCTAAATGATATGGGCACAGCAGGGTCGTTCTCTTCCTGTCACATGGCTACGTTCGACTTATTTGATGACCAAATTGCAAAGATCCATTGAAAATAACCTAATGTATGTCTCGCGTCAGATTGTGAATATCGAGTAAAATATGACAGCCCCATGTCTGTACAGAATTATAAACCATACAAGGATACATAAACACATATTGATAATAAAAATACAGCAAAATAATCTAATTTACATGTATATCTAAAAAGAAAAATACACAACTTTGCATTCCCTTTCACAAATCAGCCCCTTGGTGCCCTAAAGTACAGGTTTTTAGCAGATCAACACCCACTAAAATAAGCTTTAACATGTTAATAGCATTTCAGAAGTTTTTTTTTTTTTAATCTGCATCTTTTATTTGAAAAGTTCCTAGTGATTCTTCCATGAAGGTTCTTGTTCAGACATTTCATGTTAATGGATAACAACTGTCTCCTTATTGCATTGTCACCCAATCACATACAGTAATGGAGATTATTTGAGAGATTGCATGGACATACATTGCGCAGATGTAATCCTCTGTTGTCTCTCTACCTGGTTTAGAGCAATAATGTGCAGCTGATACTGGAGTGAGAGCATGTAGACGGGAAGTGGTTAAAAGAAGAGATTAAAAGAGATCAACAGTGCTGAGATGGGAAAAGGGATCAAATGGTGAAAACTGGATGTTATGACTGTATTAAACAGTGCATAGTGCATGTCTTCCACTGAGGGTTTATATCTACTTTTTATGTACATCTGAATTCTTTTCACAGGCTCCTAAATAAAATGCAGCAGTTTAAACACTTAACACATTGTAAAAGTCAAAGATTCACCTTTATGAGGGAGTACAGTGAGGGAACCTTCCATTCCAGGGCTACGATGTTCCTCCAGTGTGAACACCCTACATATCTGAACTACAGAAGAGTTTGTTGAGAGTCTCCTGAATATTATCAGAGGCTGGAGACTGGAGGTGAGACAGGAAATCTAAATGCTTAAAGAAATCTCTAACAATGTTTACTAGACATGGATGTGATTGGCCTAATGTAAGTACCATAAATGTATGTTTTTTTATGTTGCATGGTACAGGTCAGAAGATGTAGGTTCTTCCTGGGAATGTATGCAAATATATGCCCTTTAAAACAGGACTTATAGGTACATTTTATTTTTGCATCAGAGTTTTTTAAATGTTTCCCAGCTTTTTAAATAATCCAAAGCAATTTTTAATTGCAATTTACCTTGCAGGGGAAGGACACTGTGTTTTCTATGGTCAATGTATATCTTCTGGGGAAATTCACCCTTTCTATTAGTTGTGGCGATCATAAACACTGTTGACAGAATTTAATGGGGTATCAATACAAACAAGAAAAGATTGGAAACATTCTAATAGATTTACCTAGTCTGAGAACAACTACCTAAGGCCCCATACGGACAATATAAAGATGCCAGATGATTGTCGTTGGAGATTATTTTTCTAATGATAGATGAAGGAATGAGTGCTTTACCTAGCACTGGTCTGAGGTCACCTCGGTCCAGACTGCCAATTACTCTGTGTAATCTATAGCATTGGTCTTGTGTTATTTCCTCCCACAATTAAACATATCTTTATCTACACAAAGAAAGTTAAAGATTTAGCTGAAGGACAAAGTGTAAAGGAATATCACAAAACCTGCCTTGAGAAATGTCATGCAGATATTATTGGAGATAAAGCAACTACAGGTGATCCGTGGTACTCAGATCTAACAACAAAGAAAAGAGGAAAATGGGTATTTTAGTAAAAAAAAATATTATGATTGTTTCTGAAGCACAGAATTTATATCTACTTTAAATGATTAAATGTTAACAGTGGTTCTCCTTATATTTTGGCTGGCCACTGAGGGGTTACTAATCAGAGCGCACAGAGGGCAGGATCATGAATAACAATTAGGAGGGATTACACTGGCTAGTGACCTATTTGTGCTGCAGAAAAATCACCTTAAGGGGACCTATTACACCTCCATGCATGCAGTATTGTGTAATGTTTGACAGGAAGTGAGGGAATATTCCAGGCTGGGATGAAATTTGCAGTAGGAACCTGACAAAGGCGCTAAATCTTCTCACTCAATGCAAATACTACCTTTGTTGGGTTGGTCTTTACAATACAATAATACTGTTTCCAGCAAGTGTATTTTAATAAAGTTATAGGTTATAGGCACCTGTTCTGATGACAACTGTCCAAGTTGGAATTTCCCATCATTTTGCAAGAGTTTCATCTCCCCTATTGTGTTTCTTGGACATAAGTTACATTTGACAAAAATAACTCAAAATTGCCTTTCCTAAACTTTACACTGGTGAGTCCCTATATCTAGGAGTGCAACACACCCAAGAGGCCCTATAATATATCACCTATTCAGCAAATAATTTTTATGGTATAGAATAAATCTATTTAACAGGTGTAATAAAACACCTTGTACTTTTATGGCTTTTGTTGGGTGAGAGCCGTAGCAAACTGCAAACACTTAGTTATCGTCCATCCAATGAAATATAGACACCCATTTCATCTTTATATTGACTTCCTTTCAGTTGTGTGCAGTTTTTTGGGATCCTTCCCTAAAACTGAAATCACTTGATTGTGAACTTTTCTCCCTGTGAATTAGAAACTGCAGAAAGTCAGATAGAACCAATGTCTATTTCATAGCTGGAGGATGTCCAGAATCATCTAACCCTTTTCTCCCCAACATGACAGTCCCTGGCACACTCCTTTCATATAACAGATTCAAGTTCTTTGAATTGGATGTTCAGCATCACATGTGGGCATTACCTAAAGCAGGCTGCATGTAAATACATGACAGACAGGGACAGAGACAGGGTGCAATGATGTTTTCAGGAAGCTATGTACATTTCATAGAGAAGGACAGCGATCCAGCGATAATGTCACATCAAGATTAAAATAAGGTAAATAATAAAGATTAAAAGTTTTTTTTTTCATTTCAGTTGCATGTTGCCTGGGGATTGCAGTGGGGGAAGGGGGTGGGGCACAGAATGCAGCAATAAACCCCAAAACCTTTTTTACTTGAGTTATGATTAAAGAAGAGAACGGGCAAAACCCCTATCTGTTTTTTCTTCTTCTTGTTTTTCCCCTTTTCTGAAGACGAAATGAGAAAAAAGTGTCAGAAACTCCTTAGTTGCGATCAATAAAGGTGTCCCCATTGGAAGACTTTCCCTCACTTTCTGACCTGGTAACAACTTTCAAATGTGAGATTTTGGAAAAAGTTTAGACTAATTTGCTACCAGAGACATAGTGTTAGAACTAATGGCAGTCCCTAAAAATCACACCCAGGATGTCCCGGCAGCTCCACCAAGGTCCCATCCCTGGGTCTTCCTTCACTGGCAAGGCTCAGAGCACCTGTGTGGATATAGTACTCAATGTATACAATATTACCTTATTTACGCACCGGAAATATTTGTTGATTCAGGACTCCGGCAGGGACAGGGTAAATCATATTTTTTTGGGCCCCTGCTAACTCTGGAATTTTTCAGGACGCTATTTCTTTTCAGCCCTTGAGCAATGGATGCATCTGCCGGACCGCACACCGCGACAACAGCTGGATTGTCAGATGTTCTGAGGGATAATAATGAACAGCAGGGCGGCGACACACAGGGGGAGATATTCACCTTTATGTAGTTGAGTAAATGTGCAGTGTATGCAGGAAACGATTACAAATATGAAGTACATTAACCCAGGAAAAGCCAGAATGGTTATAAGTCTAAAGGCTAATAAATCATTCTAAAATAGATCTGAACCCTGAATGAATGACAATTACTTTGGTCTCTGCACTGTTTATTGCCAACAAGTACCATCAAAATTTCTGTTCTCACCTTGTATTAACCCATTTTTTGCATTACTGCAGATCTCATGCAACCTTTCCATAGTCATTTACTCTCCACATGTGCAGGCTGCATGGCACTTGTCAGGTTTCCTGACGGTGACAACTATGAACGTTGGCATGGCTGCTTGTATTTTCAAGCAGAAGTCCATGTGACAGGGTTACAACATAGAAGAACAGATGGGAAACAGAGCTAGAACGTTGTCATCCTATAACAAAAAGTGCACAAACAAACCTTCATGGCAGGATCAATAGGTATTTTGTAATGAAAATCAGACAATTCACAATAATAAAAACTAAATTAATTAGTTTAAATTAAATTCAAATTGTAAAGCTTATATTCAATTTCAGTGATTGGGTGTACATCTCCTTTTATTTTATTTAACCTCTCGGGGCACTTTATGAATGGAGTATTTGTGCCTTTACTTTGTATGTATGGAGAGCTTTGCCCCCCCCACAGTATGTAAACTTACAAGTGGATTGGTCAGATTGCTCCCACATTGTAGCATGTCTATCTTTTTTTCCTTTAGTATTGGCATTTGGTTGCAGATTCCCTTGGGTTCTGGTTTGTGTACACTCCACCCAAAAATTATGGATGCTGGAGAATTAATATGAATAAACAGTATTTATATAGCGCCGACATATCATGCAACTCTGTACATTAAATAGAGGATGCAAATGACAAACAGAATTAGACAGTGACACAAGGGGAGAGGACCCTGACCCAAAGAACTTACAATCTTCTGTACGTCCCTGACAGTCTTTTCTGTCTCTTGGGAACACCCAACAAACCTGTGCTGAGTTTTCAGGTTTGCACATCTAGCAAGGATGTGATGAGGGGTTTCTGCCATGTCTGTGATGAATTTCCAGGTCTGCACACCTGTTGTGCTTTTTTGGGGGTCACCTACCAATATTAGGGGCTACAACTATTTTCAGCCCAGATCTGTACACCTTTTGCACATATTGTGGGGGGCTTCCTCCATCCCTGCACTAATTGTAGTGATAATTTATTTTTTTTATAATAGAGAATATAACAGGAGCAGCAGGAACACACATAGGTGGACAGGTAAATCTTGCTATAGGAGCATCCAAAACTTGCAATACACAGACTGCATCTGTAATTTAAAAATCCCTTTTAAGTGGATTGATCCCATAAAACACTCTATAAATTTTGAATAATCTGAAGATTTACCAACTAAATGGAAACATTAGTATCATGTCTTCATATAGCACCAAGATATTACCATGCGTTCAATAGGCATGCCCTTCTCTTGGTGACATTCACATTCCAATGCCTCCACCATAGTCAAGGTCATATGTTCCTAATAGTATAAGGACAATAATTTGGGGAAAGACAATTATTTTATCAGTAATGTTTTCATTTGTGTCAGGGTTGCTCAGAAGAATCATTTTATTTTATCAATGAATGAACTGCTGAATGAAATGTGTCTGAGTTGCCTGGTGAAGTATTAAATAAAGTAATCTGGCATTGCAATACTGAGACAGTAACAAGATGATACAATGGAAAGATTGGTTTAGGAGGCCTATATTTCACTGTGCAGCCACTGAGCAATAGTTGTAGGCTGCCAGGGGGTTAAATAACCAAGTGATTCCCATTTGTGTTTGTCCTGTTGCCCCTGCAGGACAGAACTGGCTCCTCCAGCTGCCCTGTGACCCCTCTGCTCTCACTGCTGGACCCTGGAATGTGAGAGGGCGGAGAAGTTTACAATTACTCCTTCGTCCTTTAAATATCTCCAGCTTAGGGATTTGTAGCTTGGCGTTTAGGGAGAGTGGAGCTGGTGGGTGCCACAGCTGTGCCATCTCTGCCTGCACCATGCTTTTTTCCTGTCTGCTGCATCTTATTGTCTGACCTGACCGGGAACTTATTTTTTGGATTTACTAAGGACGTACTCTTTACACCACCACACCTGGTAGCTGACCACCAGCACCCCGTAAGGTACATTTCTGCTGTGCTCTCCAAAAAGGTATAGCTTTTTTTTTTTTTTTTGAAAGTGTATATAAAACAAAGTGTATAGAGACTTTAGCCTTTCCCTATGCTAATAACATTTTTTTTTATTTGTCCATGCCATTGACATCATTACAATAAGTCATACAAAATCTCTTTTGAGCCCTAGAAAGCAGTAAATGGCTATTTACAGTTCCAATCTAATATAAAATGATTTGGCTGGACTTTTTCATTGTAAAACAAAAATCTGAATCCTGATTTTAATTTTCTGCTTTTACTATTGTCACTCTTTCTTGCACTTGGTTACAAAAAACGAAGCCAATACACAGTGCGCTGGTATGTTCTGCCATTGGGGTACGACTGTGACATTAAGCCACCACCAGGTAGCGCTATTGTCCACAGGGAACTCATACAAGAGGATGTGCAATGGGCAAGTAAAAAAACCATGAACACCATAGGGGGGGAAAAACCCTACTGTTTCAACTATACTATTTCCATTATTTTTCACATTCTACAGAAGAAGCCATCCAGCAAAGATAACAATTACAGGGTTGGAATAAACCATATAATCCTGCCAGGGGTTCCTTCAATGGCCAGCTTTTATTCATGTGGCTTTAAGGCTTTTTACAGACTGGCAATGAAGTTGCAAAGCGATTATCACCTCCTTATGCTTAAAAAAAGGCTTCTTCAGAGGAATACGTTACAATTAGCTTCTACCCATAGTAGCCCTAATACAGAATGAATGGGGGCAGCAGTGAGCAATACAGTACAAATTGGTAAGTTCTGGTTCTTTAAGAAGCAGTGCTGCAGTGCCAGAGACTGAGCGGTTGGCAAGGAAGCCATGTGGGTTTCCTTGCAGGTCTAAACCTATTCTAACTTTTCTGGTCATTCATTCATTTAAGTTCTTTTAAAACTAGTCCATAAGACTATACTATCCACAGGGTGACAGCTTCTCCAAAATGTTCCTGCAGAAAGAACAGCATTGACACCCTGGTAATAAAAGGATAATAATACTGGATCTGTTGGCAGGATCAGCAGGTTGTAAAACTCTGTTTTAGGGGGCTCAGAAAAACAATGCTTATGAATAATACTGATATTGTATCATATATGTTTTTTATGCATATTTACCAGATGCAGAGCTGTAAAGATACTGGAACTAGGCACTCTAAACCTAACCTCCTAACCCTAAAACCTTGCACAGTTGTCCGATTGATGTCAACAGATTGTCAGAGAATCGTAAGCGATTATTTTCAGTGACAGATGAATGAACAAATGCTATGCACACAATGCTGTTCTGTTGTATGGAGAGGATCAGTGTGCAACTCTATGACCTCTATAGGTCATCATTCTTTTTTGGGGGATTGATGAATAATGTCAGGGGACCGCTGTACACATGTCGGATTTTCATCTAAAACGATCATGACCATTGGTCATCTGACTTGTGTGGGTAGTTTAAGGGCAGGAACATACATCATGATCTTGATGCCATTAATTGCATTCAATTTTCTTTTACTCAATTCCAAATCTCTTAAATGGTATGCAGAATCTGAGTGTTGTAGGATAAACCGATACAAATTTCTGTTTATAAATGACAAACATGACAATTTTTGCATCGGTTTGCCATGATGATTTTTGGATTTTGGCCCGTTTGCTCTAAACGCTTCTGGAGATCAGTCGTAGTGTACGCAGGGTGACATCTGATACCTAACCATGACCTCAGACACAATGACACTGTATAAAGGTGAAAGTGTACGGAGGTTTAACAGAAGGATCAATCCTATGTCACACTTGGACCTATTTATAAATGTTTTTACGCAAGATTCACCCAAAATGATGCTTTTTTTTTTTTTTACATTGGATTTAACTGGAAAATGTCAGAATTGAGTTTGGATTATGAAAAAATAACTATATTTTGTTTAAAACTTGGGTTAAACATTTAACATTAGTCTGAACAGATATAGGAAATCGTTTTCAATGATATATTCAACAAACCAAATGGCAGCAAATGGAAAAAGTTTATTGTTAGGGTTTACATACACTTTAAAAAACAGGGAATCTGACATTCCCTCAACCATTCCCTGGCGGGACTCAATTACTGCCATTGAAACACATAGACCTGGAAGACTGCCATGAGGGAATTTTGAGGGAATGCCTGATTCAATGTTTTTTAAATAGAGCTCTTTGGTTATTAAATAAAGTGTATAGTTCGTAATCACGTAGGTACATGGAGGGAGACATATACAGTATTACATAGGCAGGCTCTTTTTACTACATAGTAGTGATGCATGCATGTGTTTTCCTCCGTCTAGGTCTGACTGCATTTATCTCAGCAGTTGTGAATCAATGAGTAACAGTGAGTGCATTTAAATACAGAGAAGTGTCATACCTTACAAACCTGTAATACCAAATATGGTGCAGCCAGCATGCAAAAGTTAAATTTGGCTATTCTTTAAGTTAAACATAATTCACAATAGGTATTCACAGTTCAAATATATTTCACAGACCTTTTTTTCAGACACTATCTCCTGTGTCATCTAAAAAAAAACTTTTAATTATGACTATAAAGTTTATTCTATTTATGACATAAATAGGAAGTTTTTACCTGCTTCTGCCATATTTCCCTGAAAATATTTCATGCAAAGACACACAGATAATGCTTGTAACAGACAGTGCAGGCAGCACACTTTCTGGGAAGGTGCCGGGAGAAAAGTACAAGTATGTGATACACATATACAACATCCTTTAAATAAATCATTACGGGTGTAAACTAATCTTCAGATGTGTTTTAAATTACAAGCACTGCGACTGTTGAGATGAAGCAGAAACGAGGCAATAAAACTGCCCATAGATAATTGAAGACTTGTACATTACATTACAGTATATAGCCATAGGATTATATACTTTGAGCAGATTGTATACAGGCAGGGAGGAATTTTTTATCTTCTGTCTAGTGGCACAAAGACAATAGGGTGGATGTCGATTTTGCAGTAAATCCTGTCATGTTTTAACCCTTCCTCACTCAACAATTTTGTTGTTGTCTCTCTTCCATGGAATAAGGTTAAAGACAACATCAAAAACCATTCATAAATGATTGAAACTCATATAAAACTAAAATAATAAATGTAATTTCAAAAGTTGAGTCCAATCTTTTTAAATCTACATTCTGATTCTGTCTTCCTGTCATAGCGTGACAACACTTAGACCTTGTCTCTCAATTGTCCTGCGTTGTCACAGTCCTGGTGATACACATGTGCAAAGAGCAAGCCCCATTTAGGTTTTAGATGCTCTTTAAGGCTAGCAAAGTTTATATGAGCACTAACATATTCTATTGAGAAGGACGAAATGCGGGATACCTCCAACTTATCCATCCCTCTGCATAGAATAGAGCAACATTGTCTGAACAGTGCTTGCTTGTCCTATGTTCACTAAAAGATACGTACGCATGTCAGATGATTGTCACCCAAGACGTACAGTCTTGGTCATCTCAGGCGAAAATCCAAAGTGTGTACAGTGGTCCCCTGAAGTTGTTCATCAATCTGCAGCAGCAGTGATTTGACATCTATACAAGGTTAACTTTCCCTTCCAGACAAAATTATTGCACGTCATTAGGAACCTTTAGCTAGGCTCTAAGCCCCAGAGCCCCCATGCCTTTTAGACCATTTAGGAGGCTCCTAAAGTAATAATAATTCCTGATAACACCACAATGTCTTTTTCCTTGTGCAGTCACCATGGACAACAAGGTCCCAGGAGCTGTGGGAAATGGAGATTCTTTTCCAGCTCAGCCACTGATGGAGAAGGAATCCCAAGTGGTGACCGAGCAACAGATGACAGAAAGAGGACAATGGACGAACAAGATGGAGTTTATTTTGTCAGTGGCTGGAGAGATTATTGGACTGGGGAATGTGTGGAGATTCCCATACCTGTGCTACAAAAATGGAGGAGGTAGGTCATTGCAACACATTCAGACCTCCAAGAACATGGGGCATGATGGATTGGATTAAAGAGGCCTAAAGTGAAAGGTTTTATTTTCCTTTTTATGATCTACACTTGTTTGGAGCAGGACAGGCTGTCCTTATAGTAGGCTCCACAGAGAGGTCCCTGCCAATGAGTTGCAACTGTGGCAGAGAACAATGACCTGAATCTTAAAAAAACATTTATTCCACATCTATAAAAGAAATACATTTCAGTTTTAGCTTTAATATGGTCAGTAATTAACAAAATAATACATTGTTTTAAAATGTTTTCATTTAAAAAAAAAATATATTTTGTATATGAATATATTAAAATCTTCTATCCAGCCAGCAGGTGGAGCCATAGGTTTAGTTTTGTGTTTTCTCTGTTTCCTTTGGTACTTTGTTGTAAAGGGATTTTTGTCATAGAACTGAAAAGCTCAATCAACAATCAGATCAGTTATTGTTACTCTTTCCCTCCCTTTTCATCTCTGCAGTGAGGTGTCAAATGTTTGAAGGTTAATTGTAAGGTAGACCATATTGAAAGATTGATACACCAAATCAGTTCAAATAAGTCTTAATGGGTGTACATTGGGGTGCTCTTTGAAATGCAATATCCATATGCATCACATTGAGCCGTACTGGTAATAAAGCACATGTTTAATATGCCCACAAGCACACCCAATCAAAGGTGTGATGGGAGTCATCACTTTGATGATTTATTATAACTATCTGACCAATCAGGTATATACTCATTTTCATATACAGTGCATATGGAAGTATAAAGCCACAAACCCTATGAGCTGCACCATTAACATCAACATTTATGTATATATGTTGAACAATTATCACTACTTTATGCTTGTGTGTATGGGGGTCAAAGACCAATGATAATGCAGGTAAAAGGAAGGTTCAGTTTATGTTTGGTCTAGATAAAAACTGAGCCTGTGAAGATAATCTCTGGTGGAATTTTCTTTAGCTCATTTTCTCTGGAATTTCACAGGATTTGCATTTATTATTGAGCAATTAAGACATTCTGTGCAGTAGCAAACAGAACACAATGCAAGGAAGCGTATGGGCCCCCATGGAAATATCACCTAACTGGCCAGTTCTCGGTCGAAGTGGTTTCTTTGGTCAGACAAAACATAGTGTATGTCTGGGGAAGCAATTCAGGAGGGATGGGAATGATAAGGAAAACAATGAAATAGAAAACTATGTGTTGCTTTGCTTATAGCTATAATTTAGCTTTTCATTCTCAGAGTCTCTCTCTCTCTCTCTCTCTCTCTCTCTCTCGACCTTCAGGGGACTACAGCACACATAATATTAATGTGGTGATCAGTGGGAAGAATGCCTCTGATATTGCTGGCCAGTGGGAAGAATGTCACCCTTATAGATAACCAAAAAGATCATTGCTGCCACTTGAAATGACCTAAGAGAAAAAAATTGCTTATTGCTCAAGGAACCCTTAATAACCTCTGGAGGATCCCTAGGGTTCCATTGAACCCTGGAAGAGAAACACTGGTATAGACTGTGTAGTTGCTCAAGGACTCTATGGTGGCCCATTTATACTTAATAAGCATTAGGACCCCCTCTTGTTGTCTTGTAGATTGGGACACTCCTACGTGCATGCAGTAAAAATATGTTTTACTTGACCAGTGGTTGCAAGGGGACCCAAAAATTGCCCAAACACATGGGTGTTTGATGATTTTCTCCATCTAGAGAGTTCTTTAGGTCCAGCTTGACTGACATAAATGCTTGAGTTGCTCAAATATTTGCAACTACTTCTACACACCATTGAGTGAGAAGCATGCAGGTATCTCTGGTTCAAGTTTCTCGAAAAGAACACATGATAAATGGAAATATTTTTCTATTTCCTTCAGGATCTCTTGGGTTTGCAGGTGTCCAAAATCATGGCATTAAACTCTGATAGACAACAAATATGAAGATTTGCAAACTTGGCCAGATTTTAAATATCCCCATCTGTGAAAGAGCTATTGTTTTCAGAAAAAGCCTATTAGTAGAGCTCTGTCCATGGTACAGGAAAGCACAACCACTTATTCTACATTGCTAATACGGAAATGCTTGAAAAAAGAAAGACAACACATTTATGTAATATATAGAAAAGTCTGTCCTTATACACATAAAAGTCAATGGCGCTCGTTCTGCAATGCACGTTATGTTTTATGTTATAAATGTATAATGTAATATTTGATTTTTGAAATAATGTTTTTAAATTGTGTTTCCTAAAAATAATCATTAGTAAAGAAAATGTTCAAAATGTTTTAAATCTGTTCAGAAAAGAAAATAGATTAAATTTAAAGATTATCCTGTATACCAACATACTGGTAAAGAACACTAAATGAATGACAATGGTCAGCCATAACGCTTTGTTCCTTCGATAGCTAGTGTCATTGACCCCAACTGTAATCTGTGTGTTTTGAGTTTCCTTGAACTACATATAACATAACCTTTGTTCATACATTTACAGTCACGCTGCCATTTGGGTATGTTACACACAGCACCTAACTTTGTCGCTGAACACTGGTGGAGAGTATACTGGCTGTGCCTGATTCTGAGGGACCGTGACTGATCTGAGAGTGTAATTTCAAAAAATGACACTATCAGTAGCAAATATGTCATTTACCACTGCAGTTTTTGTTTTTCTGATTCCCCTCGTAATATTCTTTCATTCATTGCCAGTTGATCCTGTTAGATGGACCATTACTTTATGACATATAACAGGCCAAGCTTTCCAGCATAGTCACAGTTTTCAGGGTTGGGACAAACCATTCCAGGGGTGCTTACAATTTTAATTTTTTTAATTTGTACCCTAATTTGCTTCCCACTTGAAATTCATTTAAAAATGCTATATAATCCAAGACTCCTCATTTACATCGTGACAATTCTGCTGAGTGATTTCCATGCAGAATAAGCAGTGTTGTCACCCTTTTACAGCAAGTGGAAAAAAAAAGATATAGGTGAAACATCAATGCAGATCTGTCGCCACTGTGCCAAGGCATGAATACTCCACCTATGGGTAGCTTTATGGGAAATCCACATTACTAGCTTTGTTTTATGACAGCTGTTGAGTCGGATGTGGTTGGTACAGTTTTTGCTCAGACAGCTTTATGCAGTGCTCTATCGCACTGTACTTTCACTACAATACACTATTTTGACCACTAGATGGTGCAGGCACACCCCTACAGGACAGTACCAGGCCTCAAAAGAGAAAAAAGTAATGATAAGGATCCAGCAGATGCCAATTTCATATTACTGATTCCCTTTAATTTTATGTTCTTTAAATATAATGCTATGAACCATTTTATGTGATGGGGATTTTCTAGAAAGTTTAACATGTATTCCGATGCTCCTATATAAAATAACGGTATATAAAGAGTAAACGGTCTTGGAAGTTTCAAACAATATGGAAAACCAATACTGGCTTCCAGACACCTTGACATCTGCAGTCATGATCCATTGTATATTAACTAAACCCTGGCCAATACCTGATTATTATGGTTGTTACAGACCAATCAAAAATCATTATTTGATGAATGGAATGATTTGAATCTCCTCTAAATGAAATTTAAATGTAGAAATGTATACATTATTTAAAACTTGTTTTTTATTCAAGTGCAGCATGTCTAGGTTCTCAGCACCATCTTTCCTGTATTTTGGTGGCTTCCCTTCCATACAGGGTGGCCTGGAGCACCACACTCTGGCCTGTGTGCACCCAGCCCAGTTTTTTTAATTATGTGCATGGGTTGCTGTGCTGTTGTGCAACATCTGAGACAATGAAGGTGATTTACTAAGGGAATTTTTACTTTACTTTTACTTTTAAATTTTACTTTTCAAGGAGAATGATCATTTTGCAAGGCATAATTAATATAGCTTAGTTAATGTGATGATAGTTCAATATTCATAGAATACCCTAAAGGTTTTTTTGCTTGCAGATCATTGGATGGTTGAAGTCAGCTGAGCTTTATCCCATTTACTAAGCTAGGAGAGGAAAAAAAATAGTAAGAGAAAGAAAAGCCTGGTATGATTGGTTGGAGAAGGAAAATGTCAGGTATGAGTTAGTGACAATGATAGCTAGACAGAAAAAGCTGAGCTGTGCATGTCACAAATATATCAAGAATAGGGAGACGTTCGGCATCCAACTCAGCAGTAAAAAAGTTTTCAGGTCTTTAATCCAAACCTCATTCATGCCAAAAAGGTCAGATCCATTCTAAATGAAGTTGCTTGAGTTATTCTTATTTTGCAAACCTGGCAAGAAAAATACATTGTAACGTTGGTAACAATTAGGGCACCATGCCAGTACTTATTTAGGTAACATGTGCAAGAAAACCTTTGAATTCCAAGTAGTGGTTCATTCTTCTTCCAAGAAGTAGAATTATACCAAGATTGACCTGTTTCCTCCCCCTGTTCCATCGGCTGCTTTATCTCAGGAGGAGGGAAGAGTTGGACCAGCACAGCAATTAGTCTAAAGTCTGAGTAGATGTTACATCCGCTCTACAAGCGTAATATATGTTCGCCTGCTAAAAATGCTGAATGGTATTGGTTGGTAAGGATGGAACATTAGGAACATTTCCTATCAGCCAGTGAGGCCCTTCAACAATCCATCTTTACTTAGTTATACATTAACTTTACCTAAGTTCTGTGTATGAAACAATTACAATTTAAAACATAAATATATATATATATATATTTTTTTTTTTAATTTTTCATCATTTCTTTCATTTCAATTTTGTCATAGCTTCTGATTTCCTGCAGCCTATTTGCAGACTCTTGGAAGCTAGGTTCAGACCTACTTCAGTATCAAGCAATACAGGTCGAGGTCACTCACACCTCAGCGTTGGTTCTTAAAGGGACACATGAAAGCCCTTTAATAGAAATTATTGAGATTTTTCTGTGAGTGTGCAAAAGAAAAGAGAGCTGTGCAGCTCCTATAATATGAATATGAGAGAAAGGGTGGTCAGGTGAATATGACATTGGGGCAGGTGGATGAAAAATAATGTTTGGAAGCACTGTTATCCTTTAAATTGTGTACTTGTCAAACTAAATAGGTAAAATGTGTAATGATTTGTGATTGTAGATAACTGCTCATGCATCTGCACATGTAGTGGTTTTCATTATTCATTTAGGACTCACAATTCCTAGGTTCGCCTGGGTATCACAGGAATTTGCCTGGCAAGAGATTTGATTTTTGAAAATACTAAATATCAAATTATTTCAACTAATGGTAGCACTTCAATTTATAAGGCTTGTACAATTTCTGGGCATCTGAATGGAAGGACTTTACAAACAGCTAGAAATGACCAATATCTGTTGCATCTGTTTCTAGTTATTATAGGTATTACGATAATGGATAAAAAAATTATAACAAAAACCTGAGACTCTGGGTTGTCACTAGAAATTAGTGGGCCCCTTAACTAAACTTTG
Organism: Pyxicephalus adspersus; assembly: GCF_032062135.1. Taxonomy (NCBI): domain Eukaryota; kingdom Metazoa; phylum Chordata; class Amphibia; order Anura; family Pyxicephalidae; genus Pyxicephalus; species Pyxicephalus adspersus. The sequence continues at coordinate 25,097,858 of NC_092859.1, forward strand.
GATGTTTGGGGGACCTCTCTCATCCAGAATCAATAAAAGAAGTCCAGAACTTCAAATATAAAACAAAGAAAAAAACATACTAAATGGACAAAGGCAGTGAACTAATCATAAAGCACATAGTAACCCTAGTCACTCTGGTGATGGTCCAGCCACTCTACTGGACAAAATGTGAGAGGGCTCACATTGGACTATTGGCTGGCTCTGTCATATGACTGGGCGTGGGAATTTGTTGCTTCTATCCATGCAATGATGCAGCTATGCTGGGAGACTCAAGAAAGGAGTAGAGATGGAGTCATGATTGCCTCTCCCTGCTGCATCCCCCCCGGATGATTTTTAAATCTCAACTCAAGTTTTATTACAAATTGAACTCTAACTCAGTGAGATATTGGACATTTTAAAGCAAACTTTTTATCTTGATACTTTGTATTTTTTGTAGGAGCCTTTTTTATCCCTTACCTGATCTTCCTCTTCACCTGTGGGATTCCAGTCTTCTTCCTAGAAACAGCGCTTGGCCAGTATACCAGCCAGGGAGGTGTCACATCCTGGAGGAAAATCTGCCCAATCTTCGAAGGTCAGTTTTAATCACAAGGACCACAAAAATCACCATTTTTTCTATACCTGTTTTGATTATTTAGTCTACCTAAGATAAAAGATCATTTAAAAAACATGATGTGTCATGAGCATGTAGGATCGCTATTGATCTCCAAAACAAGGATAGAGTAAAACTGCATACACGCGTGAAATTATAGTTGTTGGAAAGGATCTTTCACGATCCTTTCCAACGACTAAGAACTGCACGATGCATGAATGAGTGTTGTACATACAGCACCGTTCTGCTCTATAGAGAGGGGAGGGGGAGAACGATGGAGCGGCACCCCGCTGCGCTCTCTCCCCCGTCACTTCAATTGCGATTGTTCGTCGTCCATCATCCGTAGATTCGCCAGGACACTCATTTAGATGATGGACGATGGGCACTGTACACACACCAGATTATTGTCCGATATCAGTCCTGAGCCGAATATCAGGCAAGAACCATTGGACGTGTGTATGTAGCTTTATTGTTCCATTCTAAAATAGGTCACTAAGGGGAGTAGGGATGGACGGAATAATTTTGCAAAAGTTAAATAAACAAACCACAAATTTCAACATGTGACCTTTTTTTTTTTTGAAATTTGCTTTACAGAAAAAAATTGTATGGCTTAATTTTCATCAAAGCCATTGGATCATAGTGTAAGTGACGCAGCAATCACATGTCTTTGTTTATAAACAGTTTATAAAGGCTTAGCATTAGCCTATTCCTAAAAGTGTTTGCACAGGTTAGGGGTCAACCAACCTGTTATATGTTTTTGGCCAGATTGGGGATGCAATCTTTTTAGGCCTACAGATTCCTCAGATGTCACCTTACTACAGATTACAGTCACAAGAAGTGAAAATATATGTGTATTTAGGTATATGTATGCAAGCCAAAGATGGAAAATAGATGGTGGTGAAAAGGTAATTAATTAAACAGCCATTTTATATATATTTATCATTACATCATTCATTTGTGAAACACTATCTATAAGGATATTTTGCATCAGGTATATTTGATAATGTTAAGTGAATCAATGTTCAGGAAGTTATTATATATCATGGCACTAATGACACAGAGCTGTTTTTAGACCAAAATCAGTCACATAGTTTTAGACTTCATAACGTATTGTGTATCTTTGTCTCCAGGGATTGGCTATTCATCCCAAGTCATTGTGATCCTGCTGAACTTTTATTACATCGTCGTCCTGGCTTGGGCCTTCTTCTATCTATTTAACTCCTTTACCTCTGATCTGCCCTGGGCTTCCTGCAACCACTCCTGGAATACAGGTAAGAAAAAGGAAACACACATGCATTGGAATTTAAAGGGTTGTCCTGCTGTGTCCATTATGGGGGGGGGGGGGGTTCACAGTATCTTTACACTAAGTTGACAGCTCTGGACAATTGCTGTGCCTAATATTGGCATCCTGTCAGGTTTGTATATTATATTTTGAAATGTGTCACAAGAGGAAGCCAAGGTGGACAGAACTCCCAGGAGGGTAGGACCTCAAATTGTGGTAGAAACTTTTCTGGAATCCCCCAAAAATATATGAAGCCAGTGACTCAGACCACCAGTCTGCCCTCTATGTCTGAATAAGTCCTTCTGGGCAAGTAGGGTACAATAGATATTTCTATGCCAACAGTGCACAATTTGTTTGTGTTTAGTGTCTAAACCATACGTATTCTAGTTTATTTGCTTTTTGTCACATTTTCACCCATCCCTTTGTATGTTCTTTGTTTTTCTAGAACATTGCCTGGACTTTTACAAAAGTAACAACACACAAAACATGACAGTAAATGGCACTTCCAGCGTCATCGAATTCTGGGAGTGAGTACACAACTGCTATCTACCAATTCCACTTCCCAAAATTAGTTTTCCTTCTTTATTCATTAGGTTCACAGCTAAAAATATGTATTTTTTTAATTTCATTTAACTGGGTCATGTTAAGTTAGACCCATATTCCTAACATGGCCTCTTCCAACTCTGTCTTTTGAGACTCTCAGTCTCCTTTTAATAGGTCCTTTAAATAGACAAGAGAAGAGATCCGCTTTATTTAGAGATTGTCTGTAGCTTTGGCTTTCTATATCTGTAGATCTATGAATGGATTTTAATGTAGTTTTTCCCAAAGATAACTTCTGCCTACACATTAATGTGCTTCTTAAGCTTGTTTTTTGTTGCATAGAAAACAATGAATAAGTTTGAGGGCCTTTAAAGTTTTGGTTCAAGTGGTGAACAGATGGATCATCTGTGAGACTGTGCTTAGTGATCAAAGGACCTTCCCAGTGGGTGCAGAAATATCACTGTCACAGAAAGTAATGGACAAACCTTTACCTACTTTATCCAAAACAAGAACCTTTACAGATTTCTTTTCCACAGTGGCAGTTCCTCAATTATGCCAAAAGTGGCACTGATAGTTCTCATTCTTCTCATCTGTCCTCATTCTTCTTCGTTGAATGATATTTGGAGTTATTCAAACTGGAAGACAGAGGACCCTTTAGGATTTATTAGCCAAAAGGAATGACTGGTGAGGGAAGTGTCAGGGTGGAGGTAAGTAGCCTTTATGGCTTTGCAATTATGAATAGAATGTAAGCTTTGTGCTGCACCAATATTACTCATCCCTGGGGAGTTCTTAGAATGAATATGTATTCAAGTTTCTGAATATGACTTTTCTCACTGAGCCCCCATATGTCTCCAGGAGGCGTGTACTGAATATATCAGATGGCATAGAACACATCGGCAGTCTCCGCTGGGAGCTGGCACTGTGTCTCCTCCTCGCCTGGATCATTTGCTACTTTTGTATATGGAAGGGAGTGAAATCCACTGGAAAGGTGAGTATAAGCTCTGAAGCTAAGTATAAGTAACTGAAGCTGTTAATCACATAAATAATAAAATAAATAAAAAAAATAAAATAAAAGTGCCATGGAGAGTCATTCTATGGCTGCTACAAAATTCTCAATGTGACATGGGCCAAAACTCTAAGAGCTACGCAAGTTTTACCAAATATAGAAAATAGCATTGCAGTCAAATAGCAGTATCTTGACATTCTGCTAGCTCACCTCTTCATCAACTGTCAGGCTGCAGTAGGTGGAGGTCATAGAGTAGCAAACATTGCAAACAGAAAAATGAAACCGCCTTTGCCCTAATATTTCAATGAGCTAGGTCTTTATCCAAGACACATCTTATATGTGGTACCCATAAACCAGCTGCTGATAACATTTCATTGGAATTGACCAATTTCTTACTTTAAGTATGCCCTTTATTTAATTTTGTCTTTATCTACCCCTTTGGAACTCATTGATTTCTCCCTAGACTAGTACTAAACTTTTAGTACTACTATGGATCAGGAAAACAGGAAATAGAAATGAAAAACTGTAGGGAACCCTAAAAATGTTTCCAAAGAGGACTAAGGAACTCAATAACTCTAAAGAACTCTAAATTAACATCTCATACCAATATTTTTCCTCACTGTCTCTGTGATGTTAGAATATACTAGTAAAGTTATTGGCTGCAATTTTATAGACAGTACATACAAGCAGATATGACACAATAAAACTAAAAACTGGTTTGGCAGTACTGTTTGTATCAGAAGCCATTCTCTTCCACCTTCTTCTACTCATCTTCTGCTTTCTATACATCTACTGTATAACATATTTTGCTTCCTGTGTTCTCTTTCAACCTCTGCAACTCTTTTATAACTGTTTGTGTTTGAACAGGTTGTCTATTTCACAGCCACCTTCCCTTACTTGATGCTGATTGTCCTGCTTATCCGTGGTGTGTCTCTACCAGGGGCTCTAGAAGGTATTCAGTTCTACCTGTACCCAGATCTCACCAGGCTCAAGGACCCTCAGGTACCTACAGACTAAAGGATAGAGTGTTTTTTTTAATTATTTTTACTTTTTCACTTAAAGCCCAACTCTTAAAGTCCCCCAAATGCCATCCCGGGATGCCCTTTCTAAAGCTTTCTGCATACTTACTATTTTCAAGATGTCATTATGTCAGGTGTGGGATGCAGTCAGTTCTGGCATTCTCTTCTTTTGATGGTGGTGGTGGTGGGGGGTCTATAATGAGCATCTCTGAAGTGATTTACTCTGTTGTATGGTTCTCTGCATATTTACAGTGTGAGTATCAGATGTCTTGGTGGCTTTGAAGGTTCTCATTTTTCCTGATCATAGTATGTATAGTAATAGTTAATAGTTAGAACCATCAACTGGACTTGTTTTTGTAATGTTTAGGACATTTTCTAACCTTCCAAGATGCTTGGAATCAGCTTGGAAGCAGTTTACAAGAAAAAATCCAGTTGATGTGATTGATCCTTCACTGTGTATGGTACATGATACCATGCACTCACATTGGGCCTGATTTATTAAAGCTCTCCAAGACTGGAGAAGATATACTTTCATCAGTGAACCATATACAAGCCATATACCGCTGCGAGGCAATAGTAACAGTAATAGTAGTATGTCCTGTTTTTTTTTTTTGGCTTTGTATGTTACAATTCATTTATTTTCAGACAAATCAGTAAGATGCTTTATCCAGGCATGGATAATTGAAAAGCAAGTTGTCTATACTGGCCCATTAGCTAACCCAACACGCTCTGGGTACTTGTTTGTGCTGTATTGTGCTGTTGTTTATTCATAGGAAAGAAAAAATCATATATAAAACAACAGTTTACAAATCTCAACAATAAAAAATAAAATAAAATGAATGCAAGTTTTAAAAATTAAAGTTTTCTTTTACCACTTATATTTGTAAATTATACCAAAGCTTTCACAATCAAAACACAAGGGCAGAAATGTTTTTTCTTTTTTCTCCTTGTGATGTATTAACTATAAATCCACAGGAAAACTTTCAACTAGAAGCATAAAAAATTCTTGATACTTGAAGTGTAGGGAAAAAGAAAGGGGTGAGGGCTACATTCCAGGCCCCAGTCACAGGGCAGAAGGTGACCCGCCTGTGCTGAGCCCAGCTGGGTCCCAGAGTCTGATCACAGCATGCAATCACATAGCGCTGTTTACAGGAGACTGGGCTTTACAGGTTCTGTACTGAAAAACATCCTCCGCGCCAGACAATATGGCCTAGGGCAGGCTGTTTTTTTCCTTCTGCCAGTTTTATCAGATGTTTTCTCTGTGTGACACTCAGATGTGCTTACTAAGTTGATTTAGGAATGTAAGCACACAGGCTAACTTCTAGGAAGCCAATCACAGCCAGGTTATTTATTAAAAGGTTTTAAAAAAACAACTATACTTTGGTAATGTAATACATTTATTTATACAAAAAGATCAGCGAAAAAGTGGATCTGCAACAAGGTAACCCTGTAGCAAATTGCAAAGTGAGAGGCTATAGCAGGGATCCATCTGTGTCAAGCATTTGTGGAAACAGTCAAGCACCAGGATTTAGTTGTATGTGTCATATCTGAGCTAGCATCTCAGTGCAGGAAGTCAATGATGACTCTGGATAATGCCTCAACAAAGATGACCTAACATAAAAACGTGTCTGAAGTTAGATCTACTTCAACAGAAACAATCTGCCTGATGCATGTTTATATCCTCATTTCTATGTATGAACATTTGTTAAACAGGTGCATAAGATCATCGACTCTTTCTAATTACATATATTAGCCAACAAAATTGGTTATTCTGAGACATCCCTTTATTATTGCTTATATGACTGATAGACATTTTAGGGGCAAGGGATTCCCAAGCCTCCTTTACCAACTGATCCTTTATTTGCTATTCATTAGACTCTCCTCGGCAGGTGTGGATGGACGCGGGCACTCAGATCTTCTTCTCATATGCCATCTGCCTGGGGTGTCTAACTGCGCTGGGGAGCTACAACAAGTACAACAACAACTGCTACAGGTACTGTCCTAGGAAACAAACAATTTGGAAGGAGGAGAGGGCCAGGCAATTACTTTTGAAGCTTTCGTCTTGCCCTGCATCCAACTTTTCTTGTTTCCTGCTATGTGGCCTCCTAAAACAGGTTAAAGTTTTTTGTAAAATCCTTAAGTCCTAAAATCCTTAAACTGTCTTTGGAGATAAATGTCCTTCAAGCTGAATGTAATGCTAAATGATATATTTGCCATCATTGTTTGAAGTATATCTGGTCATGGGTTACTACACATCTTTATCTTTGCAGGATGTTATAGATATATTAGTTTAGGATATGGTCAGAAAAGGAGAGTACCCCCGTGTCAGGTTTATGTCACTATCTGTGTTCCCTCTGGGGTGATTTACCATCTTTTGTTATCCTGCTGAATATTGTCAACAGGAAAGAAAGTAATGGTGAATCCAAAGTTTAAATTTAAAATACAACAGTGAAACGTAAGTCACCAGGAGGAACCAATAGGAACTTTTAGGAGACCCAAGTGATCAAAACCCTTGTCTGTTTCCTACCGATCAAACACTTTTTCCCAGCAGCTAAATGCCATTCGGTAGCATGGTCAGCAAGGTAGGTAAGTTTTCTTACAGGCCTGTTTTTGTTGAGATTTTAACAATGTTAGGGGTTCCAGCTGGTGGTTACATGAATGTTCTGTAGGGCTACAGGTTTAAGCTGCCTGGTTTGGAATGTCTGTATATGAATGGATGACTGATATGCATAATACCTTATTACATTGTAGCAGTTTTATCATTCAGTTTTATTTCTCATGGCAGGGATTGTATTGCTCTTTGCTTCCTGAATAGTGGCACCAGTTTTGTGGCAGGTTTTGCCATATTCTCCATTCTGGGTTTTATGGCACAAGAACAAGGGGTACCAATTTCTGAAGTGGCAGAGTCTGGTGAGTATGTCAACCTTCATACAAATAAATTTCATCCTGTTTCTCTTCCTTCCATGTTACTTTGTTTTACCTTCATTTTTCAAAGACTGGAACCTTTTATTTGGAAGTAGAGACTGCTGTGGCTTTTGTTCACCCTGGGCCTTGGATCCAGGGAGGTCCACAGAGACATGAACATTTTTTTAAGGATTGATATTACTTTTACCCACAATAGTAGACCTGCAATTTAACACTGTTACTATCTTAGAAAACTTTTAGGTCAAATCTAATAAACTTTGAAATGTATTATGAATAAAAACCCATAATAGTTAGACTTATTAAAACATGTACAGTAAATGTTCAACTTGCTCATGGTCAGAGCTTAAGACTTAGGAACAAATGGTCACATTTTCAGTTTTGTTAACAACCTGATGTCATGCTGATAATAAAAGCATGTTGTAGCACTGCTTCAAGCACTTTATTTGACTCATTTCAACCCCCCTTCAGCCCCTGTTGACTTTTTCTTATGAGTTTTTATTCTTTTTATAGTAACTAAACACCTGCCTTTTGTCTGCTGACATAACTATGCTGCTGCTGGTCATTTTTTGACTTGGTGACAGATGATACAGTTAGATTTCTAATGTTGTTCTTCTAGTGTAGCAAAACACCTGCAATATCTGTGTTTTCACACTGTCTTTAGCCACATCTACCTGGTCACATTGACATATTATTCTGCTCCTGGACAATTTTTCCAAGCCATGCCAATACGTATATTCCTGATATTATTTTCAAAACTGACAATATAGGAATACAGCAGGCAGCTGTGGAGCACTTGGGGTGTACAAATCTATGCAAACAAGCAGATATCATACAAGCATTTCTACTCATGTAATGCCAGAATAGGTTATTACAATTCTAAACCCAATAACAAAAATTTCACACACAGCCAGTGATACCTATGTAATGATCTCCATATGGCCATTTTGTGCTTTGCCCATATATCCTATGTAAATCACCCTGTTGCACGTTCTCTCAATAAAAAAAATAAAGGCTTATGTGCTAATGGATATTTTTCTAACATATTCCACTGTTATCACTTTGCAAAATTTGCAGCCAAAAAAAGTTAGGAATTATTATGCACTGTAAAAGAAAACACATGCACCCTGTTATCACCATTGAGGATATGTGAAGGGTTAGGCTGCAATAAGGTTGCAGGATATTGACAGCATTAAGATGTAACAAAGGATGTAAAAAGGTAGCACATTATGGTTATAAATAATTTGGTCTTCATTGAATTAGTTGAAGCCATACATTTTTAATCCATTGGATTCATTTAAAACTGCCCTACTTTTGCCATATTTCATAGTTATAGGGGTGTCCTTCCGATTATTTATTTGTATTAGTTAGATTATTTTGTGAATCTGCCTTTTTGCTAAAGAATGATGCTTGTACATAAATATTGGCATGTGTTTCTGCTCTTTAAGGCATTTTGCGACTACTAGTGAGTTTTCTGTGGTAGGCATGGCCACAATTCCTTCAATAAATTCTGTCCCAATGAACAATAAACCTGCCTCCTGCAGCAGTCATTAGTGGGGTAAATGTGCCTGCAATCCCTCTATTTAAAAACCCAAAACATGGGCTGCCATTCTTGGTGTTGTATGTAGAGGGAGAATGCGAAAAAAAAAACACAATCCTACTGAAGAAAACAAAGTCTTGAATTTGAAAGTAGAAAAAGAAATTGATTTGCCATCAACCTCTCTTCTAATTATGTCTTTGTTTTGCAGGTCCAGGCCTGGCATTCATTGCTTATCCCCGTGCGGTTTCCATGATGCCATTTTCTCCTCTGTGGGCCTGTTTTTTCTTCATCATGGTCATTCTGCTGGGCCTGGACAGTCAGGTATGTATCTACCTATAAAAAGTGTCACTATATAAAGTGTCACATTCCCTGAGAGCCAGAAATGACAGGTAGAATTTAAGGGATCTCTTTAAGAGTTACTGGAAGACAGTGGTGTGCTAATTTGCTACCTGTTTTTATATCGTTCATAGACAGAGAGATTTCCTGACATTGGTTTGTTTTACTTACACAGATTCATATTGATTTTACTTAGTAGCTGCTGGATTCCCCAATTATTTGTTTATTCTTCCTTTTAGGGAATCCACCACTTTTAACTTTGTAATGGCTATACATAGATAGAGTCTGTATAGCAAAGTATCTCTTGCCTAACCTCATTTGTACTTCACAAGCAATGGTTGGTAAGTAGACCCCCTTCTTTGGACTATCAGAAGCAAACAAGAAACAAGTTGGTCAAGTAGTAAGTAATGCAAATTCATGCTGTCAAACACCATCTAGATATTACACCCCATAAGAACAGGTAGACATGAAGAAAAGCTTCTAATCATCAACATCCCTAGATGTGATAATGTCTTTGTCTAAGGGACAGTGAGGAGGGTGACAGTACCCATTCACCCACATCTAGGAAAAATGTACCCCAGAAGGTGCTTGTACAGTTGCACAGGCTGCTCAAATTGTTCTCCTGTCTCTACCTCATCGATCACACTCTTTGGTAACTAGAACTAAGATTTTTTTAATTTTTGCTCTATTTTTCTCAGTTTGTGTGTGTAGAGAGCCTGGTGACCTCCTTGGTGGACATGTATCCGAGCACATTCCGTAAGAAGCACCGACGAGAGCTGCTAATCCTGATTGTCTGCATTTTCTCCTTCCTCATCGGACTAATCATGCTAACTGAGGTACAGCGGAGAATTAATCATTTATTATCACCAACAAAATTTTAAAACTTATGTTAACCATCTAATTTAAAAATCCAAGTTTCAAAAAATATTTGCCTTTATGAACAATGGATGAACCCTAAACCTAACCATATATAATTTATTATTTACATTGCATCAAAATACCCTTAGTTTCCTGTTTAAAATTATTGCAATAAGAATGTAAAAGTATTTAAATCTCTACCTAGCCTTTATCTATATCAGTGACAAACCCACCAACAAAATGTTTTAACCCTATTTGTGCTCCTTTTTGTTTTGTAGGGTGGCATGTATGTCTTCCAACTCTTTGACTATTATGCAGCTAGTGGGATGTGTCTGCTGTTTGTAGCTATCTTCGAGACTATATGCATAGCCTGGGTGTATGGTGAGTGTGTTATCATATGTATTCTATAGCCACATCCTTGTCCTTGGTACACTATAATGATAAAGGGTCAACAACTTTAGTGATTTTTTTTGACTGCCCCTTTATCTATCTATCTATCTATCTATCTATCTATCTATCTATCTATCTGTCTATTTATCCATCTTTGGTATATGTATTATTCAATCAAACCCATGTCTACCTGTCAATTTCACGTATCTTTCTATTTTGCCACTTTTAATAATACATCTTGTCTATACAGGTGCGGATAACTTCTATGACAATGTGGAGCATATGATTGGTTACCGACCTCTGGCCCTCATTAAATATTGCTGGCTGTTTGTCACCCCTGCTGTTTGCCTGGTGAGAGAGGGTAGTAAAGATGTGGGGGGTAGACACAGCGGTTACCTGTGGTACTAGCAGTGAATGAGATTTAGGAGTTACCCAGTTTACACAATCTCCTCTTCTTACTATATTCCAGGCCACATTCATCTTCTCCTTGGTAAAGTACACTCCACTACAGTATAACAAGCGTTACACATACCCATGGTGGGGGGACGCTGTTGGCTGGTTACTGGCACTTTCCTCCATGGTTTGCACCCCATTGTGGGTTTGCTATAAGGTTTCAACCATCAAAGGACCACTGGTACAGGTAAGACAGCCGCAATGTGTACTATTTATGTATTGCAGTGTCTGAATTGCTTAATTTAGGGATTTACTTACAGAAAATCCAGACAGATAAGATTTGAGTACTGTCAATTGTCAGTGATAATAATTATCTTCTTTGCAAGGGAAGTTTTATTTTTTTTCTAATTTCACCTTCCCTATTTACTCCAGTGCATTTCTCCAATCTTGCCCTAATGTTTTTATTGTTCCCTAAAATTTTAGCAGTAAAAACTGTTAATGTCAATGATCTCATTTTTTTCTCTGTGCCAATGAGAACCAGTAAATGTCTATACACAACACATAGATACTTGTTAAGTGGACATGTATGCACAAATAAGCTGTTTGGTCACTTTCCTGCACTATTGGTCATCTATTAGTTTAATGCTATCTAAACCTGACCATTGTTTTAACTTTTCTCACTTCAGAGGTTCCGTCAGCTAACCTGCCCAGACCCAGATTTGCCCCAGAAGCAGTTGAAAGACAGCCAAACACAAGCCACAGCTGTATCTTCACTGGAGGAGTCTCTGTGCTAGGACAATGTGGCATGTGCGGGCCAGATGTGTTTTTCCAGGCATGGAGACAACGTTATACATGCTTACAGCGAGGGTCATGTCTACATGCATACACGAATGATGTCAACGGTCATATAAACACACGCACCTGCACAAATGTTGGGGCAGATTGTCTATACAGCTGTGTTTTGTCCTGCATATCCTTCACATCTTGAGGACATTTGCGCAGTGTGAATTGGACTTATGAAATGCACAGGTTTTTTTTTGTGTTTTGCATTCCATTATTCAAAGCTACCATTTCCAGTTTGTGACATGTCAACATTTTCTGGCTCCTATTTCATGGAGAAATGAGTTTAGGCCACATGGCCTATGGCTGCTTTCCGTAGTATTGTATTAAAAGATGTAATGAATTTTATTTCACAGTGGGGACCAATGATAAGTGTTTTTTGTCCTGGGATATTTCAACTAAAACAATGTTTTTATTATATATTAAAAGAGCTAAGAGAACAAAGAATATTGCTAAGTGCTGCTATCTAACATAGTTGTATGAGTTATTCAAATTTTCATTTAAAGAGGCTAGTTGAGCTAGAGGAAGTTGAACTCCAGGCAGATAATAAAGATACACATTAATGCAGCTTTATAATCATTAGTACACAATTACATTTATATATTTTGATTATAGGCAGTGTAAGTACCTGAATTTAGTATGGTTACAGTTCCTGAGGAAAATCTATCACAAGGAGCCATTCTGTTCTGTTCTTCCATGCTTATAGGTTACAAGGGATATGATGATATATGGAGAGAATGACAAAGAAATTAACTCCTCAGTTTGGTGTTTTCCCTTTTTACCGGTCAGGGAGCCGTGCAAAAATAATGTCTCCTGTCCTTCCAAACAGGACTGTGCTGTGTTTCAGGGCTGTGTGTATCTCAAGACTAAATAGATATAACTACAAATTTAGTAGTTTAAACAGATCATATATATATATATATATATATATATATATATATATCTATGTATGTTTCATCTGTGAATTTACCTGTTTGCCTGGAGCTCATCCTAAACAGAAAAGTGCAAGCAGAAATCCTATTGGTCAATAAATTTTTTACAATCATTTGTCATCTAGTATCACTCTTTGCACTCTTTGCTGCTTTGTTTACCCAATCCCAGAGTTTGTAAAAGTGTTGGGTACTGGAGTAATGCCAGGTGGATGCAGGATCCAGACTTCAATCACAGCTAGGAAAAACCAGCCTGAATCATATCATTAAAATTTTTGGGATCAAGAGGGTGACCTTGATGTTGTTGAGCGAGGGTATAAATACAAGACAATACAGTGATACCTCGGCTAACGAAGACAATTTATTCCGGAATCGCACTCAAAGGCCAAAATGGAACTAAAATACAGCTCACCGCGGCTGCAGTTTGCTATCCCACATCCACAAATGCTATAGTTAGCCAAGTCCATCTTCATTAGCTGAGGCCAAAAATCAGCAGAAAAAAATCATTGTTAGCCGACAAATTCATTAGCCGGGTCACTCATTAGCTGAGGTACCACTGTACAGTATTTTACCTTGTGGTGTTGAATATGAGACTTTACCAATCCCTCTTCTGGTAATGTCACTACCTCTAAATCTAACTAACCTGATTCTTCACATCCCCTTACCTGTTTTATATCTTTACATTAACTTTGCCACACAGGTAATGCAGAATGGAGGGGTTGGTGAGAACACACACACCATGAAAAAATATATTCCTAGCCTGGTAATTTATGTTTAAGCCAAAATCCATATCACTTGAGATATCAGAGGGTATAAAGAAAAAGCTTTGTTGTTATGTAACACACTTCAGTAAGTATCAATCATGACTTATCATACCTGAAACCTGTGCTAGTTAACATGTGGGCATAACATTGAAATCTCACTGCTTTTCTTTCTCTTTTCATCTGGTCATCTGTTATAGATCCATTATTAAAGAAAAATTTGTTTCCAATACAGATCCCTATTAGGGGTGGCTTAATGTCTCCATTCTTGTTTCTGCCTTTTTTTGTTAAAAAAATGCACAGATTTTTCAAAGTTTTGGTCAAAAGTGCATTAAAGTCTGCAAACCTTTTGACTTATCACCAGTATCAAAACCGGTAAGTGAGGACCTTACACCATTTTATTAAAGAAAAAAAAATATATATAAAAAACTTAAAACCTACAGCTTTAAGGCATTTTACATCCACGTCAATTGATTTTGTTATGTTTTCACCAGCTGCAGCCAGCATGTTTCCCCATGCTATATAATGCAGTTTCCAAAAACTCTGCAAAAAGTTGACTGAAGAATTAGTGCTATTGGGAACAAAATAATACACCTTTCCTCCTGCGGTTGGCCTTTATAAATGCTGCTTTATGTTGGCAGCTGGCTTTAATAGTAGGTTTTTTAAAACTATATATTTTTTTTGTTTTTTCCTTTTAGGAAATGTTTCCAAAGGTTGCCCTGACCTCCCCAGCAATTTTGTAACAACACCATGTTCAGGGTCTTTACAAATAGGCCATATATGAAAAAGTCGAAGTCACTAATAAGTCACAACCTTATTGTGACTTTCAATTAATTGTCACTTTTTAGGCCAAATTTGACACACAATTTTGCAGATCATCCCCTATTACCATATTAAACTCTGTTATTATATCAGATGATATATGTAAAGCATTGACATTTCTAACTACATACAGATGCATTCCAGTATGGAGCGCATGTTTACATTGGTATTGTTAATATTATTATTATTAATAATAATAATAATAATAATAATAATAATAAACAGGATTTATATAGCTCCAACATATTATGCAGCGCTGTACAATAAATAGGGGTTGCAAATGACAGACAGATACAGACAGTGACACAGGAGGAGGAGAAGACCCTGTCCCGAAGAGCTTACAATCTAGGAGTACATTCAGGTTTTCTGTCCTCATTCTCCCCATCCCTGTGTCTAGTTACCCCTTAGTGTCTTTATAGTGTCTCCTTCTCAGAAGTCTCTGCATAGGGACCAAATAAAACATGTTAATCAGTTAAAACATCTGTGCATTTTTCAAACTGCTTACCAGTATAAAGTACATAAAGTACATTACCAATGAGCACCAATATATGTGGTAATTCTTTCTTCCATTGACAACTGTATGACAACTGATGCAGGAACCTTTAAGGAAAAAAAAAATCCAGAGCCAAAGACACATGGGTTTTTGATCTTTTTTAATATACTGTGTCCCTAGTTTACAATATGGAAGTGTGTGTGTCTAACTTTTGTTACTGTAATAATCTTTTATGACTATAAATATTTAGACACTACAATAGGCATAACAAAATACCTTTATATTAGATATCTTTTTAATGTTCTAACAGTAAAACACACATCAGCATATCTAGACAATCCTCAAACAATGGGTCAGAAATACATCTCAAATGATAGACAGTTTGCAGTAAAACTATCCTATTATAAAGGTGACAATAGCAATTTCCAGGAAGGCCCTATGAAGGTTTACCACCCCATCAGCCCAGTGACCCCACTTCCAGCTGTGACTGCAATAGTAGGAGAATTGTTTTCAGACAATCACAGTGAGGTAGTTTTCAGGTAAAATAATACATTTGTATTTGCAATCAAAACCCTTCATGAGGCATTTTGTGACTTGGCTTTGGTTTTTGCACAATACTCCATCTATACAATGGGCCTGGTTTATGAAATCTCTCTAAGGCTGGAGAGGTTATAGTTTCATCAGTAAAGCTTGGTAAACCAGCAAACCTGGTGGAGTGGATTACCTAAAAGTCATTAGCTATTTGTTAGCACATTTTTTCAGCCTAGACCATATGCATTCCAGGTTTGCTGGATCACTCAGCTTTACTAATTAAAGTGTATCCTCTCCAGCCTTGGAGAGCTTTAATACATCAGGCCCAATCCTACAACATCCATCTCTGTGTATATACCTGAACATTCTGAAACATGTCTGTTTTTTTGGTCTGGCCAGGTTTGGTGATGAAAACGTGGTGTTGCTGTTATGTGAAATCCATAGATTGTTATTAAAGGTGTATACATTCAGAAAAATGTTTACACCTTAATTTCTTTATTCTGTTTTTAATCTGTGGATCTATCATGTTACTTAGTTCCACATAATTCCAACTAATGGGTCAGATTTGACCAACAGTAGGACCTCGGTTACCTTCCAGGAGATGCCATTCAAGGTTTTCTTCTCTGAGTCTTCCATCTGTCTCCTGAGATCTCTAAACAGGGCAGAAACTCTCTCTTTCTCTTGTTGCTTTGTCTTATGCTTGTTTTACATGTTCCTGCAGACCCTGTGCTCTTTTATCTGTCTAGACACCCTTCCCCTTCAGCTTGTTTAAAACATTTTTACTGTTTCTTTTTCATCTTTCTAAAACCCTTATCTAGTGCCTACAGTTGTGCCCAGGTGATCTCTACCAAAACACAGGACACACATATACAAGAATTGTATTTAGTGCATAATTACTCTTATAGACAGAACATTTCCTGTTTTCCATGGAAGTGGGTTAACTTAGGACTTCTGGGTCCATTTTGATGGCTGTCAGACTTCAATCACCCAGGGATAGTTTGCAATTCAAGCAGCATTCAAAATATCAATGGAGTGTTTGTTGCTTTGTTTGTGATTACCTCACAGTGAGGATTTTATAACTGACACCTCACCGTCTAATAACATCTGTCCTAATTGCATTTATTAAAATAATGTACCTCTTCTGACTTACATACAAATTCAACGTAAGTACAAACCTACAGTCCCTATCTCGTATGTAACCCGGGGACTACCTGTATGTGCTGCAGAGAAAAATTCCTCTGCAATGCTGGCCAGATTTTGCAGGTCTGCTTTTTGGACAAGGTTAACTTTTTGAACTCCCTATGTATCCTGTTCAAGACCAATGTAGATTCTGCATGCCAGGTGTACAGGATTATTGTAAATGTTCTGAAAAACTAATTGTTTTAGCTCCTTTCTTAGACCAGCAGAAGCCTTAAGGAGCAAGAAATTAAAGTTTTCAGCTCCTGGGATGTGGTGGATCTGTCTGTCCCACACTCTTCTACAAGAAAATAGGCTGGGGCTGTGATATTTATGTATTGTATTTATAAGATTAACTCCTTAGAGCAACACAGATAAGACATGAATTTATATTACACTGAAAATGTCCCTACTTAAAAGTATTAATTTGGTGATCACACTCTGTATCTTAAAGTATATGTCTGGGCAAAAAAAGTAAAAGTAAAAAAAGAAAACAAGTGTTCAAAAATCAATGCATCATTTTAATACATGCACATCTTCATGTTTTATATTTTAATATATAACAATGTCAGTCCTACCTGACCCTAACCTTCTGTAGTCAGCTGACATAGCTGCCTCTGCTGCTCCTAAATTCCAAGTAGTGTTGTGAAACCATCTCAAGTATCCTTCTGAACTACAGAACTCCAACCTATGTCATGGAGAAGAGTTACAAGTTTGTCCAGCAGTGACTACAGAACCTTGATAGGGCTGACAAATATGCATAGGATTTCAAGGTATTGCATTGCTATTTCACTGAAGGAAGTTACAAGTGCATTGTATTTCTTCATGATCAACAGTTATTATTTTGTTGTTGCAAAAAGACAAAACTTGTTCATGTAATGCAAAGATGACACTCCGAAGGAGGTCCCATAATCCAAAACTGTTAAAGTGCGGTCACTTTCAGGGTCTTTGGGCAGGTGACTTCTGAAAGGCTGGATGATCGTGTTTTAAAACTGCAGCAAGATTGGCAAGCTGTTGATCTCCGTGTTTGCTCTTTTGGCTGTGGAAGGTCATCAGCCGGAGATACAACTTTAAGCAGCCTCTGCGGAAATTGGTAAGTGCATTAGTCACAAAAGAGTAATTTTTTTCAAAATCCTGGTTATGTCTATACATTTTGTGTACTTTGTTTTTACTATATTTGCATTTGTTGCATAACAAATAAACATTTAGCATGCTTTAAAAGAATAATAAGCTATATGCAGCTGCTTGATTTTTGTAGAAAGTAATACAAAGGAGCACTATACACACAGTTCTATGGAAAGGGAAATGAGGAGGATGAGTGGAATTTCTAGAAAGGAAATAGTTATTCACTTACCTCCTTTAAAGTTCCTTCTGTCCTGAGTATGATATAAATAGCCCACGCAGGAATGCAGACCATGGAAGCAACAGCCATGAGCCAGCCAATGGCATAGCCCCATGGTGGGTACACATATATGTTATTGTACTTCAAAGGCATGTACTTGATCACAGAGAAGAGGAAAGTTGCCTAAGGAGAGAGACAACCAATCAGTGAAGAGAGTAACAAGTACCTTAGCAGAGGCATTTATTCCAAGATCTACCTTTACTGTTATTATTCTGTCAAGGTATTTTTGATGACCTTGTGGGTATATTTACAATTTTTAATTAGAGAAGCCTTAGTTCAAACAAAGTTTTAATAATATTATTGCTATTAATATTAAACAGGATTTATATAGCACCAACATATTACGCAGCATTGTACATTAAATAGAAATATAACATAAACATGTAAGGTGTATTTTACAGTCAGTGGCCACAGGTACACCTACATAGTATTTCATCACACCAACTTTGCCTTCATTAAAACCTGCATTCATTTAGTAAGATTCTAGAAATGTTCCCCAGAGATTTTTGACTCAATAACATCTCACACTTCCAGTTGATTCCTTAGCTAGACAAGCATACTGCCAAATTATTCCACTGATTGATCCTAATCTTTGCCCTTTAAAAGGGTGAGGGTTCAACCAATAACTTGTTGATAGTAATACTAATAATACTTTACATCTATTTGCTTTAAGCTTTTACCCTGAATAAACATACTCATTGGCAAGCAGACTGGAATTTAGCAACTTGTCTGTCTTGGTCTGCAGCATTGGTGAGATGTATATAACATAAAGTAGAACTAACATTGACCAAGATTAGATATGTACATAAATGCAAAGCATTTACCTATTTTATTGTACAAATGTAAGGTAGGCATTACTAAGAAATATTTGAGGTGACAAAGTCACATGTGTATTTTTTAGAATTTTCATTTGTAAGAAGATCACATACCAAGCACATGGCTGGAGTCACTGCAACCCAAAAAACCTTCATTAGGGGCCAGGGACGATATCCAATCATGTCCTGGATATTGTCATAGAAGCGGTCTGCCCCTGCACATCACATGAGAATAAGAAAAACATAACTGATATTGACTTGATGATCATTAAACCATAACTTTTTTTATTTTTTTTATTTTTTTAGCCACACAACTTTTTTAGTTCTCACTAGCTATTGTTTTTACAAGTACTCCAGTTATGTAAGAAAAAGAGTATTTTCAAGAAGAGGATGCATGTTTTCTAATTGTGAAATCTTTGTTTTTCTACAAAGTCAGGACAGTCTTGTACCAAATTCTAATTTATCCAGCAGCATGTGACTCCCATGATTTTATTTATCCAGGTATTGTCTTGCTTTCTGAAGTGGATTTTTGGATAGTCCCACTAGAAACTGAAAAGAGTCGCTCCCTTTCACTGTCTTCTCTGGCTTTTAAAGAATCACTGTTCTGAGGATTGAGGTCAAAATAAATGTCTTTGTAAGACCCCCACACATCTAATACCAGTACTTCCTTGGAAGCTCTTTCTGCAAATTGGCCAGCACCAAAACCCTTTAAAAAGACACTGTCTCATTGTCCTGAATTACAATCTAAATCTGGCAATCAGAAGATTTCAGCATTTTAGGATAAAGAAGTACCATGGCTAATTACATGCAGCACATTTCAACTTTAGCCATTTTTGGTGTATATTTTTCAAGTACTCTTTTTTATGTATTTCCATAGCTGATTTCCCTTCGCTCAGGTGTATATCCACAAGACAAATACATTTACATAACACAGTATAGTAAAAAGATCTCCTAAGTATAAGTAAGACAGTTTCATATTTTATGTAAAAGTACATAAAATGTAATAATAAAATGAATATGATTTCAGTAATTATACTCACCATATACCCATCCAATGCAAATACACTCCATTATCCCCACAAATAGGAGGTTCACTCCGCTGGTGGCATAATAATCAAATAGCTGGAAAATGTACATTCCTCCCTGAAAATAATACAAGAGCTAGTTAAAGCGGAACATGGAAGAAAAAATATTCTAGCAATCCATGCTAAACATTCACCCTTGTCAATTCATTATAAAAAGGGAAAGACCAGTTTATGTTTTCAATGTAAAGAGCCCACTCACTTCATGCTGCCAATTTAGTAAATGTCAGATTTTTAAGACAGCTAAGTTACAACTAATCTTCCTGTCTGTTGGTCATGTGAAAAAGTCAACCCACCCTTTCTATAGATAAAACTAAGGCTGCATTCACACTTTCAATTACTGTCACTGGAACCGTTCTTTCGATTCGTTCGTTCGATTGTTTCAAGCTACAAAAGAGTGACAACTGAATGAACGAGCACTGTACACACAATGGTGTTCTTTTTTAAGGAGAAGGAAAGAGGGGAGAATGTGCGTGCGGCATCCTGCTGTGCTCTATTCTCTTTACTTGTATTGTGGTCGCTCATCGTCGGTCGAGCCCATGAATTTTTGACCCCAGAGTTGTCTTTGATTTGTGTGTGTTTTGACAGATATTTTTCCTGTCATTACAAACAAGCGTCAGAAGATATTTTTATTGGGATGGAAAATCTCTGGGCTTTTGCTGGTGAAACTCCAACCAGCTGCATGTTTTGTAAAGGCTGAGTTTGATGGAGCCACTGTGCCACCAGGTGAAATAATGGGCAGGATAGACGCTAGAACAGTGTCCTCAGGCCGATTGTCAGAGAAAACAGACAATGTCCGACAGACTAACTTGTTCCCCAAACACAGGCAAAATGTCCAGCACCCTTCTTAGGCACTTCCTTGATTATTATAGGTGTGCGCTGCAAAGACTTGGAATGCAGCGCTGAGCATTAATCTGCAGATGGCGAACACCGATTCTTACAATTTGTGGGTTCCCATTTGTCATTGTTACCAAATTGTTACCCATTTTTGTACCTGAGTCACAGTAAACAGACCACACAGGAAGCAGATTATAGACAGAGCCAGAATCAGCAGCTCCCTCCGGTAACCCTTGCGCAGAACAGTTGGGTACAGATCGATTATGGCCAGGCTCAGTGCCTCAACGTAAATGAACTGCATACAGAAAAACAAAGAACCATGAATCTCTAAAAGTAGAATCATGCAAAGAAAAATCGTCTAACCTTCTCTAGAAGGAAAATGTTATTTTTTATTGGTTACTGTTACCAACACTCATACTCTGACCATACTACTCTAACCCTAGGGACGTCATACCTGACTATCCAGACCAAGGAGGATGATCATGATGAAAAAAAGGCAGGACCAGAGCTGTGACACGGGCATCATAGTTACTGCCTTGGGGTATGCGATAAAAGCCAGTCCGGGCCCTGCGGGCAGAAACATTTTGTCACTCTTAGGGTAGTTATTTATAAAGTTTGACAACATTTTACCTCCATGCCACAAGTATTTATTTTTCATTTAAACCTGCCTGATTTTTTACACTTTATAAAATACTGTCCTGAAAATGGAAAGTTTAAATGTAGAAAAAGATAGGTATAAAAGTGAAACCTTTTTTTTATCTCACAGAAGAGTTTCAAGCTATAAGTTTCAGCTATAAGTTTTCAATGCAGCATACATTACAGCAGCAGTAGAAGCAATGTGGGCAACCGCCATAGTGTAAATCCTAAACAGCAACCGCATAGCCAAAAGTGTTTTCTCACTTTCAGGAACCAATTACTTTCCTAGACATTGAGATTTGTAAAACAGAACAGATTTATCATTACTGGGACGTTTGGAATGCTTAGAGCAAAGCTCCCTCAAGTGGTTCTCATTATAATAGGCAGTAATTACTTTATATGTTATTGAAACATTTGAAACATAACATTTTAATCATAAATTGTATTAATTTGAACAAATCATACAAAGTCGAAGGATATTTTGTAAGAAAAGGAATCCTTGGCCAACAGACTTGCAAGAATTGCTCATTGTAAGGCTTACCTGACTCTGCCACCTCTGAAATGGGTACACCTTGCTCCTGTGCCATAAACCCCAGGACAGAGAAGATGGCAAATCCCCCAATGAAGCTGGTGAGACTGTCCAAGAAACACAAACAAATGCAATCCCTGCAGAACGAAACATGGGTGAAAATATTAATTGATAATATTAGCAATGAACATCCTGTACATTCTTTGCCTGTCTCATGGCTTTTCTTTTTTCATGTTAGCATAGTGGATAAGTGTAACCTTGCAATACTGGGGTCCCTGATCCCAAGGCATTAGAAGACTATTGAGGTCTTCCATTTACTCTTTCTTCCAGTCAGTATATTCATTGTCAGCACATGTGAATGCAGAACACCTGATTGGTCCCAATAATTGCATCTCTTCTTCCATTTAAATGGTGTTGTATAGAGGATTACAAGAAACTAAAGTCAAATCAAATGCATATTGATACTAAATACATGCAGCTTTAAAGCAACAGTGACAATTTAGAATGATTTGACTATGTATATGTGGGGTCTAGGACCCTGCTAGTATCTTCATATTGTACATGTGTGGATGTACCTGTAACAATTGTAGTTATAGGGATTGTAACTCCCAATGCCGATAGTAAAACCCATCGTAATGGCATAGGAGTAAAAGATTTGTGTGCCGGCGTCCATCCATACCTAGAGGGAAACAAAATGTAATTTTCAAAGTATAAGTCTTCAAAAACTGCTTTGATTGAACATGAGTTTATTCCTCTTTTATTATCATTATTTAGGGTAAAACTTTTTTTGTTGTTAGAAAGAATACCATAAACAACAGAAACAAAAAACTGGGAATTTTAAGGTAATTAGGTCAATTGTCTCAAATGACAGTGTCTCAAACTACCCAAACATCGTACGTAGGTGTTAGTTATCACTGTTGGATATATATATATATATATATATATATATTATTGTGTGTTTCACATATATTGTGCAAAGAAGTGTTTATGAATGGTATATTTTCAATGTTGACAATTATGTTATTGTAGGTCTCTTTGATTCCTGATGAAGCAGACTCTGTTCCACGAAACGTGTAGAATGTACATAAGTAGGAATTGCAATACTTAAGTACAAAATCTGTTGTTTTTAAGAAGATGTATTTATTGTATTTAATACATAAACTAGCATTTTTTATTGTTTTATAACATGTTTATAAATGTTTCAATCTAAACTGATTTAAATGCCTAAAAGAGCCAGTTTTTTCATTCTGTTGTTTCTGGTATTCACATTGTTGGGATGTGGCACACATGAATCATACACTAGGTGGGAAGTATTTCTGTTATGAATATCTCTTAAAAAGAAAATCCTAATGTTGGAAAAAAAACATTTCTGCAAAACCATCTCTTAATCTTTTGCCTGCCATCATTTTCCTCCTTGGGAAAAATGCTGTAAACAATAATGTAACATTTTTTAGTGGCACAGGTCTTTAGTCTTTTAGTTTCTTTGCTGGACTGAATCGCACTTAAATAAAAATTGCATATGTATGAAATATTTTTTTTTTAATAAAGGGTGTTGGGATGCTTCAAGGTGGTGGGAGATAAAGATTACCAATCAGGATTCTGTGGAACCCTAGGGTCCTCTAGGGGTTCTTTAATCAATGAGCAAATTGTGTGTCTCAGGTCAGTGTAAGCGAGACCAATGATCTTTTTGGCTATCTATAAGGGGGATATTCTTCCCACTAGCCAGCAATATAAGAGACATTCTTCCTACTGAGCACCCCACTAAAATACTGTGAGCTGTGGAAAAAGTCATTATAGCAGGGGGGTTCTCTAAGACCTGTTTTTTTTCAGTGATTTCTTCATGTTAAAAAAGTTTAGATATTGTTTTACCAGGCTAGCAATGGTTCATAGCCTTGTGCCATGAGTATCACAGTTTTAAATGTTTGCTTCTACACTTTTCATATTGTGTTATATACAGAGAGCGACCACTAGAGGGAGCAGGAAAGCCCTATTAAGTCACCTATCTCTCACTTAACAGATGATTAACATGTGATCAGATGTCTGCCACATGTGGAGTGTATTGTTTTCAATAAAGCTGCGTACACACGGCAAATTTTTCTCGCCCGATAATCGGTATCGGCCAATGATCGGGCGAAAATCTGCCGTGTGTACAGTCGGTCGTCGTCCATCGTCCGACGACCGTCCTGGCGGATCCATGGACGATGGACGACGACCGATCCTAATGAAAGGGAAGGGGAGAGCGCGCAGCAGGGTGCCGCTCCGTCGCTCTCCCCCTCCCCTCTCCATAGAGCATGAACGGTGCTGTATGTACAGCATCGTTCATGCATCGTGCAGTCTTTTCTCGTTGGAAAGGATCGTGAAAGATCCTTTCCAACGAGAAAAATTGCACGTGTGTACGCAGCTTTAGTCAGCAGATTTCCAGATTTGTATTGTGAGGAGGAGCAATAACACACCACAGAACAGCACTGCAAATCAAGTAACAGAATCTGAACATATAATGAAAAAGTTCTGTTTAAAGAGAAGTGTTTGCAGATTACCTGAGGATCCTTGAGTCGAGAGGTATCTGGGTATAAATAGAACACTATCCCATCATACGCTCCGGGGAGAGTAACCCCTCGAACCAGCAGTATAATCAGCATGACATAAGGAAAGGTGGAGGTGAAATATACAACCTGCCCAAAGACATTGGAAGCAGATGGTCAAAACATTGTAACAATGT
This sequence comes from Pyxicephalus adspersus, assembly GCF_032062135.1. Classification (NCBI taxonomy): domain Eukaryota; kingdom Metazoa; phylum Chordata; class Amphibia; order Anura; family Pyxicephalidae; genus Pyxicephalus; species Pyxicephalus adspersus. The sequence goes on from NC_092859.1 coordinate 25,122,305, forward strand.
CTTATTGTCAAAGATTTCATTATACAGAGTATTAAAATGCCAATTTGTAATATAAACCACATTATTTGCAATGCTATAATAATAAACTGAACTGTTTAAAGGTATCACCTCAGGATAGATAACCTGGATCTGCCCTTAGTGCTTTGTTTTTGAAGGTGCTGGTTCCATGGCCACCTTCCCGCTGCATATACTTACCATTTCCTAATACCCCCAATGCTCAGCTGCCAGGAGAATCTGCCCTTTGCAAACTATAAGCCACTCAAGTCATAGCTTACACAACATTGTGGACTCTCTCCAGGTGAAAGGACTGGTGCCAGGTGATGGACCACTTGTGTCACGTGTTTTACAATAAACATCTGGGATCACATGGCCAACTGTTTTGTTTCACATTAAGAAATTGTGGCCTAAAACCTATAGCCATTTATTTAAAGAGATCCCTTTCTAGTTATAGTTTTTGAAAAAAAAAGTGAACTAGTTGAGCAGATCCACGAAACGCATTGAGGATATTTCAAGCATATGTGATCCGCATGATTTGTTTGTAACAATGTGTTTTTTTTTCCAAAATATCGGTTACTTTTGGGATGTGGCAGGTACATACCATTTAAATCACTTGTGGAATAATCTTGCTTGTTTTGTAGTTTTTGTTATTTTTCTTTTTTTTTTTTTTATTATTAATGGAGAATTCTTTTATCTTTTTAACATAAAACCAATAGTAATGTATAATATACAGCTTCAATGCTTTTTACATAAAGTGCAGTTTAGTGACAAAGGCAGGAAGGGTGTCTGGGGGTGCTCAGCACACCAAGGGCCTATTGATAAGATGCTGTTAGAGTATTTTTGGATGTTGGTTACATTTGTGGCTTTTTAACATAGAGGGAACCTGTAGTTATCACTTCTATCACAAATCCTAAAAATAAAGAGCTTAATATCTATTTTAAGATTATTAGTGGTGCCATTTGATACTTTAGTTCCACCACAATCTTTCGGGTTATATTTGGACTTTGGTTTGAAATGAGGTATGATGTTCTGCTTTTATTATTGCCAAGTTATAAATCAATTTATAATTCGGATGGAATGGACCTATGGAGTGTAAGAAAGGGTCACATGGTGCGGTGTCTCACCTTCCCAGTAGATTTGACTCCCTTCCAGATACAGAAATAGCATATGATCCAGCCGAGTAGAAGACATAGTGCCAGCTCCCAACGGATAGATCCAAGGTGGTCAATACCCTCCGAGATACCCAGGGTTCGTCTCCTAGAAACATCACAAGAGTCATTTCATAAAACATGAGCTGGGTTCCCACTCTTATAACCATGTGTATTGTCATTAAAATGGAACTCTTCATAAATATAAGAACATGTACAAATGTATGACTTTACATACATAAAAGTTAAAAAACTGTGCTGGTATCACCTCCTGTCCCTCCTTGCATAGCAGCAGTCAGAGAAGGAAGGGCAGCACTAATAGCCAATCAAGATTTGCTACATGCATATGTGCTGTAAAGAAACATATAAACTGGAGGAGGAAACAGAAGGAGCTTTTATCAGTGTGTTGCTGATCTTTGGATAAGTTTGGCTGGACTGCTAAAACCTTCTTCCTGCACATCCTGCTGAGTCAGACCTATACATATGCAATCAATAAAGCTTATACTTTTTGCTGATTGGCATATATTATTACTTCACTAGTTAAAGGAACGAGGTGGCACTCTCCTGCTGGCATCCTGGGGTTTGCAGTATTTTTAGCAGTGTGAAAGTGACAGCTTTCTGCTGAAGCTGGCAAGGAAACAACAAACACTAAACAGGTATGTGACCTCTCCGCATGTCCTAGCAATCTTTTTTCTGGTGAAATCTCACTATTTCAACATGACCCAAATATTTTGCACACTTTTTTGTGCATCTGGGATACATGTGTTGTCACCCCCTGTGATTCTTACCTCTAGCATGTGTCAAGGGGCATAACAGTAACCCCAAGCATGTGTCATTGGGCACACCGATAAGCCCCAGCATGTATCAGTGGGC
>NC_092859.1:25125459-25148322 GCF_032062135.1 Pyxicephalus adspersus
TCAGTGAAAGCAAAAATAAGAGGCAATATTAACCCCAAGCAATCATGTTAATGGACATTATAATAGCCCATGTCCATGGCTGCAATAATATCTCCAAGCATTGGTTTCAGCAGAATTACTCTTTAACCATCTTCCTCGGTCTTCCTCCTCTCCATTGATTATTGATCAGGGAATATTTACCTGACAGAGAGCGCTTTTGACAATATTAAAGAAAAACATTTAAAATGGCCAAGATAACAAATATATATTATAAAATCACCAACACATTTTATTTCAGAATAAACCACACTGGTGCCAGAATATGTGTTTAAAATGAACAATAACCTGTGCCTCAACAGTATAGATATCAATCAAGACTCCAGTATAGCACACACACACATTACTGAAGTATTGTTAATGCAATATTCCACAGTATACTGCTGGTTTTAAAAGTCTGAAAAGATTATTGAAGTACTCAATGGGTTTCACAGCAACGTGTCGAAATTAGAACTAGGGTTTCTGACGTATGAGTGTTCTGGAATAATTCATTGTTGGTGCACTCCAGCACCACTGAGCTACCACTCTGCAAACTTTGTGACGCCATTTGAAGTGGTGGCATCTCATCATAATGTCACCCAGTGCAGTCTGCACCCCCACAGTAACACTAATGGTATACCTGATTTAAAGTTTAGGTATGTAAGATGTAATTAGTGCTGCAACTATGACATTTCTTATCACTTACTCCCAAAATTCCACCTCTGGGCTGGTCTGATTGCTGCCCTGGGTCCAGTTTTTTGCCTGGTTAACAAACTCCACACAATTTTCTGCAGAAATAAATGTGAGATGGAGGGGTTATCCTAAAATCACAGGAACTATGCAATATAAATTCAAGTAACAACACTAAATTACCAGTTCAGACAGCTCAAAGTTTAGAACATTTTTTCTTCCAAAGTACAATTTTTATTATCTTGAAGGATTGACTCTAGGAAAAACATCCTTGCAGTAGACTCAATGGGAAATTGCTCATTTGGGTCTATTTTCACCCACATGTTGCCCAGTATGCCTGCATTTTGTATTTTATAAACTGGATTACAATAAAAAATGATACATAAGCTGATTACCATATTTTCTAATTAATAAGTTTACAAATTTGTGAATTTTGGGTGAAAAGATTTATAAATAGACTCCTTTGACTTTCCTTATTCTCTCTGCAGCAGACTCCCTTATGTGACTGGGCTCTAGGTGCCATGTACTCGGTTGCAGGCACTGACACCTTTTCCTACAATAAAGGACCAATATTCTTGATTTGTGAGAGCACTGAAGGCCTGTTCATAACATGGAGAGGTAAATGGAAGTGGAGCATTCTGGTAATCAAGGGGAATGAAGAATAGGATAGGTAAAAGTTCTTCATATGATCTCTGGGACATTAATGAGCATTGTTGTGTGGGCAGCCTTGGAAGCCTAGTTGCCCTTTTTTTTCAATAAAAACAGTTAGACTACCTGACCCCACATACCATATTGTTTACATGCAAATGTGTACTAAAACCTTATATTACACTTTACTAGGTGTTCAAAAAAGTCAACAATGGCAGACCCAACTTATTTACTTATACGGTTTCAGTGACAGTAAGTCTGACTTTTTAGATTGTTCTGATTTTGCCCTTTACCTGTGTTCCAGGTGTTATTGCAGGAAGCCCATGGTAATATGGCTGTGAAGGAGTTAAATAAATAGAAGAATGCCCATGCTAAGATCACGATGTAGTAAATATTGGCTAAGAAAGACATAACCATTGTCCCATATCCGATACCTGCAGGAGAAGCGAAAAATTCTATTTTGTCATTATAATATCACAGATAATGTTGCAGATTGCACTGTCAGTACATGATAGGAGGTAAATTAAGACTAATGCTGAAATTGCCTGTCACAACCATCAATAAAAATCTGAAAGGTGTAAGTAGATTATGAGTACCATACCAAACTATAGGAATTCAAGCAGCAACTATTAACAAGCACAAATGGTCAGCTTGTTCAACCAGCCATTTCCGTTCATTGTAAGCAGAAGTTACTTCACTATGTTACCTGTGATCAAGCACTAACAAATATAAAGTTTTCCAATCCCCTGAGAAAGCCCGGTAGGGCAAAACGCGTTGGCAGTTAAAGGACAAAAAACAAATAGATACTGCTGTTTAGTTTTGAAATAAAAAGACCCCTCCTCACTGTTGAATGTAATACAGCTGGAGGAAGGGTCCCACAAGTATACTTACATAATAATTGTATAATTTAAATACACCAATTGTATTATATAATCTGTGTAAATTTTTAATATATAGAGCCAAAAAAACACTTTCTCCTTTTTTTTTGTATTTCGTATTAACAAACAAACCTATTCCTTGATCGTTAATAACTGAGAAGCATACTAACCACAAATGTCATCTAAAAAAATGTAAAAACTAATGTCTAAATTATTATTTATAAAATTATTCAGGGAAAGTGAATGCAAAAGTTCAATTTAGTGATATATTGTAGCCCTATGGTCAAGTCAATGCAAATGTCATTAAACTGAGCCATGGAATGCTATGAAGCCCTAATAGCAGAATGGAATAATGCGGAAGATATGATTTCAGAAATTCATAGCTAAATGAATATCTGGCTCCCAGGTGTGTTCAGTCCAGGGTGCACACAGAGTTTATTATACAGGCTCCATTATAGGGAAGAACCCCTGTTCTGTCTTTCTGCTCCCATAATCACCACTTTATGTAATTTAGTATTTTAACAAGTGTGGCTAGGAGTAGCGGCTGGGATTAAAGGCTTTGGAAGAGTGTGATGTGAGCTGTTAATGGTGAATCTATGAGAGATATCTAGGTCTTTTAGGACAATCTTGTGCCTGGATTCTAGAAATAACTCTAGTGTGGGGACTACTACCCACTCAATAAACTAAAAGCGCAAATTGTTTTCTTGGATCAGATGGGAGGGGAGAGTGTCTTTCAGAATGTTAACACATTCTTTATCCGCCATGGTCATATGCCTGATTTCTTCAGGGATTTATAAACTTCACCAGTAAGAGAATAATGTGCACAGGGTCAATGTTTAAGGTAAGAGTCACATCTATGATCTGAGAAGGATCCTGGGCTTTTCCATTGAAGCAATCAATAAAGAAGTGGAGAGTAATACAGTCTGGGGTCTTGCTAGCCTTACTGGGTGGGGGGCATCAGGTTGGGACAGGGCATCCTCAGCATGCCCACCTGGTTGGCACAGTGTAATTTCAGCCGTGTGACAGTCAGAGGAAAAGGCAAAGGTGCCACAGACATCCCTGCCTTGTGCATGTAGGTTATATATATTGTTATGAAACTTTGACAGCTATACAACAGACCAGAAGAATTTCTTGCACACCAAATTAAAATATAATAATGCTCACATCCAGTTTTACAAGTCTGTTTGCTATCTCTTCCAAGTATTAAAAAATCTAATAAGGAAGTTTCCAGACTGTGAACAATAACTTTACATAATAAAGCTTGACTCCTAAAAACTTTTTAAACCATTTGAATGATCATTTTTTTCAGACTTTTGATTTGTTTCAGTATATTTGGTATTTTCAATTTGTTGTTAAAAACAAAACGGGTAAAAACCTTTGTCAGGTTTTATTTGCTGGGTGTGCAAGCATCAAAAGCAGAAGATGTAAAGTTTTAGATTTACTTCAAATTGGATTTTTATATCATAGAAATCCATCAAATTGTATAGGTTTAAAGGCTCCTTCATCAGGATTTAGTTGAACAAAGGGTATACCAAAATAATAAAATCTGAGGGATCCTGAGGGGTAAGTAGTATAGTTGTTCCAGATGTCAATTAAGGCCAAGTAGGAATTTATTTTAATAAAATTCAGGTTTTGTTTGTGCTTTGCTTACCAGAGAAGAGAGGGCATATTTTTATCCAGGCGGTGAGTGGCCCCTGTGTGGTATATTGCCCCAGTGCAATCTCAAGGAAGAAGATGGGGACTCCACAGGTGAGCATGAAAATGATATATGGGATGAGGAATGCCCCTATAGAGAATACATAAATTACACATTGTAAGTTGTACTGTCAGGAAAAAATATAAGTTTGAATTTTTTAGTTTACAGTGCTGTTCATACAAATGAAATATAATATAGAAGGTTGGTGAAATAATTACAGTTTTCAATAATATTCAAAAGTTTGCAAACTGTTCAAACTTTACTGGATCACATAGAGCTCCTCTGGGATAAGCGGTGCAGTAAGGCTCATCTTAATATCTATCTATCTATCTATCTATCTATCTATCTATCTATCTATCTATCTATCTATATTCTATCTATCTATCTATCTATCTATTAGAACGTTACATTCTTACAATCTCTTGTAAGGCATAGCTCAGGCTGGAAAAGGAAGAGGCAAGGCTGTAAATCAATAAGATGTTCTACATACATATATATTTTGAAAATGAACATATTGATAGGAAGGGGAGGCAGGGTTATCAAAGAATGACCCTATCAATTTTTTTTCTTTTTGACTGTCCAGCCAGCACGCTACAAGTAAAAAGCCAACTGTATGCATCAACTATAAATGGTGTCATTCACCTGGCTGTGATATGTATTACAGCCATTTACAGATTTAAAGCAAAGCTTTGTCAAAAACAAAAGCCAATTAAAAGATCAATCATTTTAACAGCTTTTGCTGCAGTACTATGCTTCACAGTATTTCTTCCCAGCCACTAGATGTCCTCAGTCTTCAGGGTAAAATTATGGCCAAATTATTCAACCCACTTCCTCTTAGCTCAGGCTGTCATGGACCCACCCCCAGACTGTGATTGGTGAGAGAAGGAGAAGAATCACAGTGATAAGCTCATCATTGTGCCCCCTCTAATCTGTATCAACCAGGTAAGGGGGAATGCCAATCTTCAAAATATACAAATTTTAATATTATTTTTTTAGTTTGCTTTACTTACTTTGAACATGCAAATAATGGACCTCTCACCTCCACCATTTTTGTAGCACAGATATGGAAATCTCCAGATATTCCCCAGTCCGATTATTCCACCCACAATGGACAAAATGAACTCTGCTTTATTCCCCCATTGTCCTCGAGATTTTAGCTCTGGCTGCTGATTCTCTGTACTTGTCAGATCCTGGTCACCATTGATGCTGGAGACAGCTCCGTCTGATGAATCTAAGGACAGGAAATGTGAACAATTATAACTCTATTGAAGAAGATAAAAATGCTTTAAGTTCCATAATGTTGGTCTTCTAGTTCAACCATTGCTGTCCTTGACATTTCAGCAAAAGAAATGCTATGTCACTTCTGCAATAACACAAACTTACCTGCTGTTTGCAGTTTTTGTAGAATGCACACAGAGCTGTGTATGCACAATTTATTGTACATTCTTGGTGTGCCGGAATGAACAAACCCCCATGCTGATGGTATACTGGTCTGACCAATCAAGACAGCCCAAGATGCTGAATCCGTGCTACTGAGCATGCAGAGTTAAGCTTTAGGATTTTTACCAGAACAAGATTCAGGGGTAAACTTCAAATACAGACACTTGTTCTGCTGACATCTTTCTAAGTGAGGATTTTATATTTAACATTTAAATTTTCATTTCTACTTGGTCATTCGGGTTTACAGATGACTACATATTTAATATTAATGAAGCCATAGAGCACAACTAATGAATGATGGCTCCAAAGCTGACACAACCTTATACATATTATATGTATTATATAATATGTCATTATTCAATTCTATCACATATTAAGGTACCATTCAAGAGCCTGGTAACAGATTTGCTTTAAGGGAACGGATTTGTTTATCCGTAAATACCTTCATGTTCTAAAGTAACACTTACAAAAAAAAAAGCCTTCTCCAATGACTGAGAAAGTTTATGTTTTTTTTGTCTGCAATAATGCATGGTAGTGGCATTAAGGTTTGATAAGAACTGAAAATTCAGACCGTAGGACCAGACCAAACCCAACAATCATTCTATAGGAAATGTGACTATCTAATCATTTTTTATACACTGCAATGCTCAATGACAGCTGCAGACATTATGTGATCACTATGGTTGTCTTGTTGATCACATAATTGGAACCATACGCATTGGTTTCTTGGATGTTGTGTTACACCTGCATCTGTTAGTTAATGTCCCCCTAGCACTGAAAACCATTCATAAAAATTACCATCTACATGGGCATGTTTAGAGAAGAAAAAGGAGTTTCCCTTGGAGGATGGGGCTTAATATAAAAAAGGTCAGGAGTTGGGTTAATCAACCCCTGCTTTGGAAGGAAGGAGCACTGCATTTCCTAGCCTTTACCTTTACCTGGAGGAGTGTGAAATGCTGTCACCTGGATTTTATTGGGTACTCTTACTCTCTCTAGCTGGAGAAATGGAAGAGGTAGTAATTGGTGATGAGTTCAACCTTACTGTGCAACGGTAGAGAGAGTGCCCCATAAAGTTCTATATATCTTATATATAGAACAGAACCTGGTAAAGCTGAATGGAATAGACTAGCAATGGCTGACAAGAGTTGTGTTGGTAAGGAGAGAAATTGAATTTATGGGCCCCCAATCTTCTTTCAAGACACTGTTACTCAAGTAACATGACAGTGTTACTCAAAACCAGAGCAAAAAAAAAAATGTATACATCCCCAACCAGTGTACAAAAACAGCCAAAAAAATCAACACTTACCCCATATTTCAGGCTGTCCCTTTTGGTACCTCTTTTTGCCACAAACTGTCCTCAGTCTTCAGGGATGAATGACGTCATTTAACCTGGATAGAAATAAAATATGCCATGAATGCAGGATAATTAAAGTACTCTTTATCCATAATGTATGCACAAAGCATCTAACTTACCCCTGCTCGATGCAAAAAATGCCTGGAATTACACTGTTACACTGCAAGCTAATTTTATCTTAGTCACGTTTCCCACTAAGCTAATGTGAACACTGGAAAAAAATACCTGTAATATTATATATAATATACTCATACTGCATACATCATCATTATGTGTTTATAGCTATTTGTATTACTGTCTATTTCTAATAATATATTTCTATATATTCAAGTAGGAACCCTTCCTTAACAACTAGATTAGGACTATTAATAGTTATTTGCCTAATTATATATTATCTTATTGTATACACCCTGCATTGTAGAGCAACCTCTAAGAACTATTAAACCTGAACTGGTCAGAATCTTAAAGTATCATCAGATCTCCCTCTCATTACCCTTTTTTTAATCACCATGGCTGTATATTGTGTAATCACCTTTCTTGGAGTCCATGATGTCTTTACAGGGCTACAAAAGTTCTATCCTCCAGAGCAAGGAAGAGTCCACCGGTCCCTGTGACTTTAGCTCTTGGTCATCAGCCCGTTTAGAGAGGAAAGAACATATTTCTGGCATTTATCTCCTGTACTGGTACCTACATCCAGCTCATACTCTGTAGGCATGCTGTACATTATAATATACAAGCAACCCTTTATCTCCCACATATACTGAAATCAGAACAACCTGGTGATAACACTGAATTCTGGGCTTGTTCCATACCCCCAACCATGCTGAGCTCACTTCCCAAACATTTTTTACTTCCTTTTTGATATCAGTTCTCCTCTTTCAGTGCTGACAGCACATTAAATCACAAAGTTCAGCTCCTTTGAATTGTGTCTGTGCTCGTGGAGGTACAACCCTGTAGTACCATGATTCATTGAATTGCTTTGTGATTCCACTGAGTGTGAATGCAGCGGAAGCCTGTGTGAAAACATCACAATGACAGCAGATTCATACAATTTCAGTTTCTCCGTTCACACACTTTATCAGCATAAATGCATTTCTGCAGGAAACTCATTAGCATGCTGGAAAATCAAATATTTAAAATGGAGGGCCAGCACAACACAGGGCTGGGCGATGATTGTAGTTCATCAGACAGGGACAAAGTCAGATCCCAAGATGTTTGGAGGTCATGGTGTGCAAGTAAATGGAACAAATAGGTTTCAGCACAGGAGAGATCTACAAGTACATAAAAGAAGGTTTGGCTGGAGTTCCAATGTACATTATTATGCAATTTTCTATCATTTCAGGAGAACAGAGCAGGGCCATAATACCTGTCAGTATATATTTCCTCTTTGTGTATTATAATGTGCAGACTAGTGGTAAAACAATTACAACATTTACTGCTCCTGGGACCCACTGGCAACCACTGGGCACCCAGGAGTGGTGGAAGGGTGGTAAATGCTAGCGGTTGCAATGCCTAGCAGTTTTTTTGGATTACTGCAGCCAAGTGGTCAAGTGTCTTGATAGTAATCTTTTTGGGCAAAAATGTGTTAACATAATTTTCCCCCAACATTGTTGAGAAGTTCAGCAGTGATCACAAATCACCAACACATGCTCTTCCTGCTTGCCATAACAATCATGTTGGGTGACAGTACTTAAAAGCTTGTACTAAGTATAACAGTAACATGTTTCTGATGGTGTCAGCATGGTGCTGATTGTGTTTCTGTGAACATGGTACTGGTGGCAATTTGCAGTATGTTTCTGCCTGTGTCTCTGTGGTATTGGTCAGTCATTCAAGACATGATTCTGCTTCTCATTCACTTTCTTTACTCATTGTGCTTCTCTGGTATTTTATCTATGCTGGCATAACAGTGGTATGTTTTGTTACTGTTATTTTTTATGTGCTTTTGGATTTTTATTGATTGATTATTTTTTCTTCTTCATGCAGAACAACATGGAGTGTAAGGTAGTTTTCATCATTAATGAAAATGCTGGCTAATAGACTTATCAGGTATGTGGGTGAAAAGAGGGGATTGTTCATGTTATCATTGCATTTTTCCTGCACTGCCTATGTTTTGTAAATGAAGCATGATTATGTAATAGTATTAATAATAATAATAATAATAATAATAATAATAATAATAATAATAGTAATAATAATAGTCTACTAGATTGTAAGCTCTTCGGGGCAGTGTCCTATCCTCCTCCTGAGTCACTGTCTGTATTTGTCTGTCATTTGCAACCCCTATTTAATGTACAGTGCTGCAGAATATGTTGGCGCTATAAAAATCCTGTTTATAATAATAATAATAATAATAATAATAATATTAGTAGTTATACTGAATTTTTAGTTTACTTGGTGGTTGAAGTATTATAACTTTCCAGTAGATGGCGGTGTATTACCATTTTCTATAAAGGAACAAGTACCGGTAATAAAAAAACAAAAAAAAAAACCCTGCAGAGATGCATTTTGCCAAGTGCAAGATTTTAAACTGGCTTCCTCTGGAAATGCTACTTTCCTGGCTTTCTCCAGTAATATTCTTTTATGAATTACTAACCCTGAAAGTAAGGATAAGCAATTAGAAAAGGCTCCTCTTTTTGCTAAGGGTTAGTGACAATGAAATTACAAACCTTGTAATTCACATAACAGGCCAGAAAAGTGTGTTTTTTTTTTCTACCTAGTATGTATATATTAACCTTTACATTAGAATATATTTTAATGAGAGCATGGCAGTTCCTTCACACTTAGGAGTATCAGGCATTTCCTTTGGCTCCCAACACTTAAGAGGTGCAGAGGAGCGAAGGAAATGGAATAACTGCTACAGGTAAATACCTGCATAAATAAAGTACAGGTTTGCTTTGAATATTCAACATTGCCCTTTGTCTGGACACTGTAAGAAATTATTCAGGAGAGCTTCAGGCAAAATGAATGACACACTCTGGGTAAACATATTACCCACATGAATAAAATGTTACATGTCCAGGCAATCATTTCATTGGACTTTGCAGCAAAAGGCGTTTGCGATTCCGAGGTTTTTAAAAATATCACTTTCTGGGTTGTATTTTTCTTTTAAATTCTTTTAATCATTCACAATGTAATTTTATGACATCTTAGTAAAACATTACAGGGCATAAAATAATCATAAGAAAATGATTATGTGCAAACAGGATAATAAAAATTCTAACCCAAATCACGCCTCCCTTGACTGGAATGCCAGCTCTCAAGGTCAAGGGTTTGCTGCCCGTCTGATCACTGCCAGGGCCATTATTACATATGCACAGAAAGGAAAATTTACAAAAGTCATCTGGTTTAGGGGTTAGTGCTTCAAACATACAGTTATATACTGGAGATGTTCCTTTTTGTAATGAAAAACTTTAATGACATTCGATTTAAGGAATTAGTATTCTGTTGAAATGTGCTGAAATCAAAGTTGTGTTACTCTAAAAAAGTGTCCATTCATATTCTGCTGCAATTTTGAAAGCGGCTGCAAAATACCTTGCAGCTAATGAAGAGCTCAGCCTGATCACAGATCCTCCCCTTTGGCAGTTGCTATATCACTAGCATTTGCTTGTGCAACCTGCCTCTCATGCTCCAGTATGTGTGGGTGAGACTGAAAGGGACTAAATCAGTCAATGCCAGGGCATAAATTAAAATCACCATACCCCTGAGTCTGTATTAATCTCGTGTGTAGTGTAGCTTTAACACAGTTTAGTAATTTAGCCAAATTTATGTGTGTTTATGTACACAAGTGTCTTTTATCTGTGTGCTGGAGGTCCAGTAGGAAAGGTCTGTTGTAGCATGCTGTAGTAATTAGTGTGGGGATGTTATTGTCATGAAAATAGCTTTATCCAATCCATCACCAGTTCATGTCCCTAACATTCCACCACTGATCACAAGTAGATGGCACTGCCAGACTACTCACCCCCCTCCCCACACTGTGTTCTTATGTATTATAATACAGAACAAAGAATAGGTGACAATAGTGAGCACACCTGGAAATGTATTTTCTCATAGAATGAAAGATTCTGGTCTGATAGATGTAAGACACAGGGTGTGGTTGTGTCATTATTAGACATCGCCCACGCAATGCTTCACATGCTGGTCTTGCCAGCTTAACAACCTTTGTAATGCCTGGGAGTCATCAGCAATATTTTTTGTTATTGTATATTTTAATATTTTATTAATATCAGGAAGATTTTACCTGTCTGAGTGCACTGGTTTATTATCGGGTTTGGGAAAAATTCTAAAATGTGTTTGTCGGGTGAAAAATTCCAAGGCCTTTTATTAAATGCATTAATGGTTCCCGCCCATTCCCACCCCTGAGGAATGCTCTCACTTATGTTCTTCCTGTAGTCACAGCAGTTTAGATAGACATAGGTGAACATGGGTGTTTATTTTTTGGACTGTTGGGAAGAGCGGAATGGCACAGTAAACCCCCTGCAGCAGCCTCAGGCTACCTACCAGGAAAGAACTGAAAGGAAATACTAAACTGTGACAACTCTGCACAATTAGGATAGGGGTGCCCACCAACTGACCAATACCTACCAGATGAGCAAAAGGTTATCTAGGATTCCTGTAGGGTGTCACTTGAATGACTGCTGGATATGCTGACATTACATCTAAGCAAAGCCAAAAAGCAGTCCAAGGGTCCATTCACACCCTTGTTTGCTCCCTCCTGGGTGCACATTACACATGGCAGATAACCAGATTTGCATGTGGCTGCAACAGTGGCACAAATCTTCCAGCAGCAACCACTGAAGAAGAAATCTCTGTATTGAAGATAAATATAATAAATAAATAAATATATATAAATATATATATACCGGTATATATATATAGTTATTATAAACTATGTTTATTCTTGCTATTTTTGGCCGGAGTTCTGCTATGAGCAAGAAGCAGTCCAACCCTGGCACCTTGTGCACCAACATTATTTATGCTCATTAATTAACAGCAATAGATTTTGTTGTGACTTGTAGCAGTGTCTATTATATTTCCAGGCTTCAGCCACTGAAATAAGTGCTGACACCACAAGAAGACAAATTAGCAATTAATATTGGTGTATTTATTGCAACAGGAATGTGTCGCTGAGAAACCGTCCATTAACTACAAGTTACCATGTAACAAGGAAATTGAACAGTGTGTTTTCATTAGCAAAACAATAAAATAAGGAAAACTAGAGAGTGAAGGGTAATGTGGCTCAAATATACAACTATGACTTCTAAGAAACAGACTCCTGAAGTGTTTGCAATGTTTAAGGATAGGTAGTTTGTTCTGCAGGTTTATTTTTATAATTATAAATAATTGCAATGTCACAGATTTGATTTATCATGGTGTCCAAAGTGGACATCCCCCTTAGTTTGATAAACAATGGTGTTTTGCCGAATCCTAAGGGAAATAAACATTAAATATATATATGGGTTTGTTGGATTTTGGACCCATTCACAATTAATTAATAATAATATTAGGAATGGGTCCAAAATCCAACAAAGATGGTTTGTGGCAACAAGAAACAGATTTATTAAGAATCGGAAAATTCAGAAAGTTCCATTATCACCCTTACAAATGTTTTCTTCACTTGCTAGGAAATATATCATCAATTAGAGGAACATAAAATTGGATCTGGATTTCTGATGCGTTTCGCCGTATTGGTTTCTTCAGAGGAGGGCACAACATATCCCAAAAACTGTATAACAAAGCGTAATGTAATCCATATTCATATATATTAATGCCACTATAGTGTAAGCACAAATAATTGGTGTATATGTTGCTACTTATATAAAGTTAGGAGAAGGCGAACTTACAAAGATATTTGATGGCTCAGTGAAATACGTGACCTTGCAACTGGGAAAAGATAATCCAAAGTAAATCTATGTAAAAACGTGAGATGCTCTAAAGTCAGGGAATCATTGAAAGCTTGGTTAAGGACTATAATAAAAAAAAGAAAGAAAAATGGTGTTTTATCCTTTTCCTCGGATACTTGTTATGATGGAACTGGCATTCATTAGACAAACAGAAAAATTATTCTTGATTTCTTATGCGTTTCTTCATATTGGCTTCTTCAGAGGAGGATGCAGCATTAATCAAAACCTAATGTAATCCATATTGATATATATCACAATAGTGCAAACACTAATAATTGAGGTATATGATGCTACTTATATAAGGTCAAAAGATGGTGAACATACAAGCGGTTTACATGCTTCTAATATTATTCAAAATCTACTTTCTTACCTTAAACTCTTCTGCTATCATTGCTTAACTATTTGCCAACCAATGAATAACTACATCCTTGGTACTTTATCTTAATACCTCACCACATTATATAAATGAATATAATTCCATGGTACTTTTTAAACTAATACGTGACTTTCTTATAAGCATTATTTATATAAATGACTTAACCTTACTGTTTTTTATGGTACCCACACGTATTGCCTTTCTCCAATTCCATCATAATAAGTATATGAGGAAAATGTTAAAATGCTATTTCTTCTTAATATTTATTATAGTCTTTATTTAACCTTTCAATTATTCCCTGACATTAACACATAGGTATACTTCCGAATATCATTTCCTAGCTCTGAGGTTACGTTTTTCACTGAGCCTTTAAACATTTTTGGAACCATCTTCTGCAACATATACATGATTTATTTGCGTTTACACTATTGGGACATTATTATGTATCAATTTGGTTTGAAATATGCTTTGTTGTGCAGTTTTCGATATATGTCTCTCCCTCTTCTGAAAAAGCCTATATGGCGAAACGCGTCAGATCAGAACCCATTTCTCTGTTCCCTTTCTGAGTCATCAGGGATATTCCTGGATTATAAATAAACCGGTGCACAATCTCATGCATGTGCAGAGGGAGATTGGCACTTGGTGGGGTTGGTTTGGAGGTCTTTTCGGAAGACACGTCTCCTGATCTCACCCAAGTGCGGTGCAAGATCAGTTTCACCAGAAAGCTGGAAGAAAAATGATGGCAGCATGGGACATAACAGGGAGCAGTGAAAAGAAGATGGAAATCAAGACAGCGTGTGATTCGCTAGGTGCGGTGAGTACATTGAGTGAAAAAAGTCTAAGTTCCGCTTTAAGTCTTCCTAAATTATTTATATTTTAGTTAATAGAAGAGGACACCAAGTGTGTGTTTTACTATTCAATACTGCAACACATAGGTCTACTCTGTCAGCAGGAAGACCATGCTACTGCACAATTGCATTGCTGTGCACAAAATAGTGTTGTCACCTTTTAAAGGAAGTAGAAAACGTTCTCTACTGCCAGAATGAGCTGGTAATATAAATATGTTACAAAGCAAACCCAAAAACCAAAACTGCTGTTTTAATTCTACTGATTGATTTACTGTATGCCAAGTTTCATTTGCCCAGGGTTACACCTTATGCTTATCATTTTCACAGGTACATCCAAAAACAAGAGTAGTGTTGTTGAATGATTCAGTAGAACATATTCTCATAGTGAAGCCAGTATAAATAAAATGTTACAATGTTTTCATTTTTAAAGAATGAAACTTTTCCCACTGTGTATATGAGAAGTATGGTCAGCCCAGTCACACCAGAACACAAAGTACCATTCACTGCCAGAAGCTTTGCTGTTTCCGGGCGGAAATCTATAAAATCCAGGTTTGTCATAAGCTTAGCAGGTTTTTTAACTTTAGCAGAGTTGCAGTGTCTCCTGGACGACATTTGCAGCTTACTGATTGCTTATTTCCCTGGGGCATTCTTTTAATGACCATAATGTGTGTCTGTGTTGCAGATGGTGCTTCGGAAGCAGGGGCAAGTTCTAGGACCACCCATGAGCTGAGGACAGGCAGGGGAGGCATAAACAAGACTCTGTACACTGAATTAAAAGCAGAAGATGGTGGGGAGGAGTAGGTGGATATTTCCCATGCCCTGGACTCACAGAGGATAGTTTTATTATGTTCCAGCCTTGTCTGTTGCTACTCTTTATTGCTATAATGCATACAGGCCTCTGTAGAGTAAATCTGCATCATTTTATAGAAAGGGAACATTTGGCAAATTAAATGTGAACATTCTTTTAATGCGTGTTTATGGTTTCTTTGTAAAGTTTGTGAACATATAGTTGCATAGGCACAGTGTATATCTGTTCGCATGTATGTAAAGATTTTTGACCCAGGCACCTTCATCCGAAATGTCACATTGACTGTCAGAGTAACATGCTCTGTTGTATGGGGGTAGTGTTGGCATTTCAATGGCCCTTTGTACTTGCTCTGTGGTTTGGCCACTCCCGGGCACATATCAAACTACTGCTGTGCACACAGGAACAGAAAATCACAACGTAGATAACTGCATTAGTGCATATTTGTGGCTTTGGTGCAGTTCTTCCTACAGAGGAATGCCCTTAAGCAACTTGTCACTTTCTGGAACCGTGCCATGTTCCACCACAGCCGCATACAGCTGCTTTTACAGAATGGTTCCCAAGCACGCTTGAGCACGTCGCAGAACGCAGTGGTCTGAAATGGATGTTAATCTACTTTTTTCTCCAAAAAGATAGCGCTATTACCCTCTGGTCTATGGCACCAGCGCACAGACGACATAATTATTTAAATGTTGGTCCCTGGTGCAGTTCTTGGCTCTTCTTACAAATATCGGACAAAGATGAGCCTTGTTAAAGTCTCTCATCTAACTTGCTACAAAGTTGCAATGTTGCAGTCTGATCACTGGGGAAGTAGAGAATGAGGAAATGCTTTCTTCTACCTGCAGCTGACAGATGACATTATCTCAAACAAAGACACTGACAGGAGCTCAAAGACAGCTTTGTAATGATAAAAAACTGAGCTTTTTGGAAAAATGACACTGTTGATCTTTTGGGTCACGTCATTATTTTTTACAGGTTCACTTTAAATAGTCACGCCTTAGTTGTAAGCGCCACTGACTTGGTGACTTTTCTCTTGCAAGCTACATAACATAGCCTTGACAATAATTTATTTATAGATTGTGATAGCAGATAGAGCCCCACTATCATTATAGGCTCACTAAAGGCTTGGACGAGGCTTGAGGAGCATTTTCTGGGGTGAAAAAAAAAAGTTTTGCTGAGAATGATGGGTTTATATAATCTCAAGTACCTGTTGATGTGGGTACATTTATTACCTATAATTCATAATTATATGAATACATACATCGTTCATGCCCAGAACAGCAATGCAAAAGTTATGATATATCTGATACATTGTAATGCAGCAAGGATAAGACACAATAAGGGGGTTAGAGAATATGTATAGATGGAACAGGTAATGGAGAGATTTGTAAGTAAAAGCCAGAAGTTTCAACTTGATTCTCTGGGTAATTGGCAGCTTTAAGGAGAGGAAAATTGTATTAGGCAAGCGGCAGAGTTTAGTAGGGGGATTGGAGAGGTGCCAGTCTGTTAGTAGGTCATAGCGGAGGTTATTGCAGTAGTCAAGACAAGACATGATACAGACATGCACAAATATTTTAGTAGTTAATGAGATAATGAGATGAGATAAGGTTGAACTAAAATGAGAGCAGTGAATCAAATATCACCCCCAAACAACGGCTATCAGAAGCTGGCATTCATGTGGGTAATCTACTTTTATGGTGACTACCATCAGGGGAGTGGAATGAGATGATGGAAAACAAGTTCTGTACTGATAATTATAAAGTTGTGTTAATGTAATGACATAAATAAGCAACAACAGATAAATAGTTGGGGGATGAGATACTATTTCAAGAAGGGTCAGGAGCAGAGAAATATAGGTAAAAATCATCAACACAGAAGTGATACTGAATATCAGATGAGTATAATAACTTTCCTAGATCATGAGTATAGATTAGGAAGAGAAATCCATGGACAGAACCTTGTTGTACACCAGAGGTAGGCAAACTCCGGCCTAGCCAGTAATCCAGTCCGGCCTAACGCCTCCCCCCCCCCCCCGTTATTTATTATTGGTTCTGGTCTTATTGAATTGTCGCATTATCTCGAGTTCCTGAGATATCATCAATATCATCGGGTTCCGGCACAGTAACCCCAATTACTACGCCTAAAGAGCAGAAGCGCGGAGCTACCAGTCTCCTGAAGGTTGACCTTGAACGTCGTGTCTTTAACCCCAAATGGACTAACAAATTATTCTTTGTCCAACGCGGCAACAAAGCCCTGTGTTTACTGTGTAAGGACGCCAACAGCACTTTCAAGAGGACAAATCTAAAAATTGTTTCTTCTGGCCTAGTTTGCCTTCTTGACCTCCTAAAATGGCCTAGTAGTCCAAAAAGTTTGTCGACCCCTGCTGTACACAAACCGACAGAGTACATACATGTGGTACAGTTAGTGTTACAGTAGGAGATAATGAAGATATTTAATGTAGGTGTTTATTGGGTTCAGTCAGCAAGGATTGCCAATAAATGGAGATGGACAGGGATAAATGGAGGGGGTCAGTACCTGAGTTGGTAATTTTGGTGACTGTGTTATAGTAGTGAGAGAATACTTTCTCACTGTTGGAGGATAGGGTGCTCAGGGATTGCAGAGCATTAAAGAGGGGATGAAGGTTGTGGTAGTCTCTACTGTACTGTGCAAAGAAGGGGACAGAGAGAGAAGAACAAAGAGTAAAAGTTAGTTGTGATCTGAAAGATGATATGGAGTTTGGTTAAAACTTGAGATTGAGCAGAGCCAAGTAAGAACAAGAGTGTGGTCATCCTTGTGGGTGGCGGTAAAAGACCACTGGGAGAGATGAAAGGAATGGGTTCTCGACACATGTTTGGTGGCTGTGGTTCTTTTAGTGTCTATGGGCATACTGAAGTAATAGGTATGTCAGTCTGAAAAAAAAATGAGGAAAAGAGGAGTTTTGTCCAGGGGGACAAAAGATGACTGCAATTGGTGGAAGTGGTGTGATGAGTCAAAATGGGCACCATGAACCTCAAATGATGAGAGAGTGGGATTGAATAGTGGTGGATGATTACCCACAATGTCTCCATGTTTGGTATATGATCTAAGAGGGCAGCTAAAATAAAAGCCACCATATGAGGAGCAGCAGGAGAGACAGTGTCTGATGGGGTTATCAATGTTTTAATGATCCCTAGAAAAGTGAATGTGTTGAAAATAAACAGATCATGGAAATTAGCTAATTTACACTCACTGTGAAGGCATTCTGGAAACGGGAGCAGAAAGACTGGGAAGTGAGTGTATGTTCATAAGGTTACCGGGGTTATAGGTGTAATAAGGTGATAGAAGAGTGGTGAAAGCTGCTTTAAGGGATTAACAGAGATAGATAGTGAAAATTGGGATTTGGTAAAATGTCCTCAGCAGCAAAGGGAAAAAGTAAACAGAGAAATTAGGATGGGGGTTGTATGTGGCCGATGTTTGTTTAAGCAAAGGCTAAGGGGTCATTTGTTTTGTTATTCTAGGGTCTATCTGACATTGTTATACCCTGATAATGTCTTCTGCATGCCTTTTGCTCTCCCACAAGACATTGGGCCTGTTTTATTAAAGCTCTCCAAGACTGGAGAAGATAAACAGTCATGGGTAAACCTGGCTGATCTACCAAACCTGAAATGGATCTGGTCCAGGATTTAAAACACTTGCCAACTAATAGCAAATGATATTTAAGAAATCTAATCCAGATATTCTGAATCACTCAGGTTCTTTAGCTTTATGCTTTATTAAAACAGGCCCACCCTGTCCCGTTTGATCAACCATCTCTCAGCCCCCCCCCCCCCCCCCCATTTTCTTTTCGCTCTTCTTCTCCCCTCTCTCTCTCTTAACTCCTTGCTCCTCTGTTCCCCGGAACATTTGAAAATATCTTGTACCTCTTGTTCCACTCTTTTTACTTCTACAATATATGAATATACAGGTAGTCCCCGAGTTAAGGACATCCAACATACGAATGACTCCTAGATACGAACGGGGCTTCCCTGCTCGCTCATGTGCAGGAGGGAGGCTTGATGGGGGGTGTGGCATGAAACACAGCTGAGGTTGTGGGTGATCTTAGGAGCTGAGCTGATCTATAACATCCTGTAACTCTTAAAGACCAAGACATTTTCTGCAGTTGTTTCTTATGCAAATCAAGCACAGCTTGCTCTAGAAGTTAATGAATGTCTAGGCTAAATATTCAAATTACATATAATATTCAATATTCAAATTCAAATTAAATAAAAAAGTTTTTTTTTTTTTTTTTTGTGCTGTTTGTGATTACCTTATAGTGAGGATTTTATACAATAACTGACACCACGCTGCCTAACAAGTTGCTGAGACGAACATCTGTCCTAATTGCATTTATTAAAAAAATGTACCTGTTCCCACTTGCATACAAATTCAATTTAAGAACAAACCTATAGTCCTGGGTATTACCTGTACACATATATAAGTGCACCTTGGTTGTTATGTTAGATTTGCTACCACACTTTATCCTTTGCATATATCTGTAACTGTTTACCATATTTCATTGTATGTACTGTTAATTCTTGGCATTTTTATTGCAAATAAAAATTAGAATTAAAAAAAGAAAAAGTAAGGGGTGTGTGATTTGAGAAATAACAGTAGTTCATGACTAAAGAGGAATTACGATAATAAGAGAGAAGAAGTAATGTAAATTCACTTGCTGTATGTTTTATGCTTAAGTAGAACTATGCCTAAAAATTAAAAAAACTTTGACCTTTATTGCAGATGAGACAGGCACTGTCCCCTCTGAAATAAAATAACTTTACCTGCTTAATTGCAAATATTTATATAAAGTTACCTGTCCCCATTCTCTTGCAGGGTTCGCCATTTTCTTTGTTCTTCTCCACCTGGTTTTAATGTTAAGTCATCTTGATTGGCCTGGTTGGGATGATGTAAATCTCACGCATGCATATGGGCGTTCATACATTCCTGGCATTGTACTGTTCAGTACCCAGAAAAATACCACTGGCTGCAGTTCAAATTTTAAGAATGACACTGATATCCAGATAATTGAAAAATTAATTAAGCAAATGTGTAAGCAAATCTAGCCAGCAAATTTGGAAAAAATATTTTAATACAAATTTGATGGCAAAAGAAAGGAGGCTGGCAAATCAAAGAATTTACTGATTTAAAGATATGCAATATAAATACATTTTCACAGTGTAGCAGGTGTATAGGATCAGTGCCAGGTCCACACATGCAGGATTTCAGCACAACCTCTGAATTTGTTGGACTGTGGCCAATGCCAATCAGCTGCCAAAACTGAGCCTTCTGTGGACTCTGACCAGGGTCACTCACACAGGAAAAGGTATCAAAGAGACCGAAACTGAGTGACACAATTTTGAATTCTGCCAATGCAGCTTCTCAACTAGTCATATAAAGTGTACCTGTAAAACTTACACATAAAAGACAGATATTATTTGAGAAAAAAATATTTAAAAAGTTTGTGTATGTAATGCAATACCTTATTTTGACCCACAGATGTCACTGTTGCTGTTGATTTCTACAGAATGCCCATGGTTAGTGAATAAAGCCATGTAATGGTTACAACGCCACCTACAGGATACTGAAGAGATTACAACTCTAATTGAAGCTGAACTCAGGCAATGATAATTCTTGCTTTATCACCCTTTTAGAGGGATTAATGTGCATTGGTTTCTTTGAGATGATATGCTGAAATTGTTCTCATTCTTTCATTTTACTTTAGTTTATTGTAATGAGGCTGTTTTAGGAGTTTTTCCTCTACTTTGGTTTTTTTTATACTTTTATGATAATTATAAAATGTAATTTTTGAACATCTTCATGTCAACCTATTCAAATAAGGATGTGTCCCTGGAATAGAAAGGGGAAGGGCATTTCTTTAAAATGTATTATTTATCCCTTTCTGATTATAACGAAAACCAGAAAAAGTTTAAAAAATGTGCTTTAAACTTTGACATAGGTATGAAAATATAGCATACATGGGTATGAAAATATGTAGTATGTATATACATGTTCTTGGATGTCCTCTCTGTTAATGTGTTTATTGATCATGTCTGTTTCTGCCACACAAGCATCACATGTCAGTTCTAATTTTCCCATATGTCACCTAATTCCAATCACAATTGTACTTCCTGTCATTGTAGGAGGCCTGTGGCCTATTTCTGACCCCTCATCCAGCTTGCTGTCTGACCTGACCCCTGCCACCTCTTCTGTCTATCCCCTGACCTCTAGACCTTCACACATGCCTACCACTGCCTATTAGAGCAACCCCTGGCCCCACCAGTAGGTGTCTCTGTGCTGGAAAAGAATTCTGCTCATTAAGTGCACATTAGCTTTCCTGGGGACGCTAAGTAATTAGTCCTGTAAAGTAGGGATTTTGGGTTCCTCCCAGTGACAGTACCTGGCTGCAGGGCCCTTGAATTACATAGCAATCAGTAAATCTAAAGTCTATTATACAAATAAATTGTACTTTGGGTGGCATTGTCAGGCGTTTGTCTGATCTAGATAACTTTTAGTTAAAATTTTCTTGCTTTTAAATTTTATTTTTTCCTGCTTTGCTGACCTCCTCCTTTGCATCTGACCACTGGGCATTCCGCCACTGCATTATTCCAGTTTGTGTTGTGTATACTGCATAGTTCACTTTGAACCTGAACTCATAGGGAAAACACATGGCCCTAAAAATTGGTCATGTTACCCAGTTACTGCCCTGGAATAGGAACGCAAGCAGCAAAGTCATCATTCCTGACTTGTATTCCTTTATTAGGGTCAACAATATAGTGCTTGTTAAAGTGTACCTAAATCAAAACCCCTTACGTTTTAGATGGGGTGATGAGGGGTTAAAAACACTGTACTTTTTTTAGATCCAGAACTGAAATAAGGGAGGAATCAAACTGGGACCTCTCTTCCAGTGGCTGAATCTGAGGAGATTTCTCCTAACTTTGGAGAGATTTCTTTTCACTTCCTTTTTTGTTTCTAGAATAAAAAGTAAAGAGAAATCTCCCCAGTGCAACACAGATAGAATAAAAAAAACTTTTTTCACTGAGGATACAATTCTTCAAAAAGCCATGATCAGTATTATTACCATGCGCAGCGATGGCCATGTATCTATTCCTCTCACTACAGATTTTTGGAGCAAATGTTTTAAGAACATATTTTTCATAAAGATTTTTTCATTTTATTTCCTGAATGATATTTGTGAATGCTACAGTTATATTTAGATAGGAATGTCAGGGTGTAAAGAGTTGTGCATTGTGTCCAATGGTCATTCACCCATGCAGTGAGCATTCCCTGTATTCATATCACAAGCTCGATCCTATCTATAGTGTGTTGTAATCACCTCTCTATAACCTCTTTATTAGAAGTTCCATGTCTCCCTTCTCCTCCCTCCTTCCCGCCCCCCTCTGCTCCATTTAATAGTCAGTCCAGGGATCCCAAAGGCTGTGGAAATAGAATCAGTGCTGGATCCTGGGTCAATGTGACAGATCCCTGTGTGCATCCTATTCTGTGACTCCTGGAACTGTGTCACTGCCTGGACTCTTCCTCTGAGGTTAGTGATGGTTAAAGTTTGCCAGCAGTTTTCTGATGAGTTTTGAAAGTTTAACTTTGAAAAGACATGAGCTGTGTGTGTGTGAGAATTTGTTTTAGAATTTGCCTTAAGGAAAGCGGTCACACCTCAGAATTTTTCATTTACATTCTATAGGTGTGTGCGACCGTTCATTTTGCATGCATTGAAATTATATGTTTACATATTGCTGCTGTATGATTTTTTTTGGTTCTTCAACTATATACTTCATTCATTCTTACATACCCCATCATTTATCGAAAGGGAAAGCACCCTTGACAGTTAGCCCCCTACATGTGGAGCAATTGAAAAATATGCAGCGTGCCAAAGTTCACCGGTGTACAGGTTCTGATGCATTTTTTAAGCATGGAACTGTCCTGATAATCCGCCTTTTTGGCAAAGGTCTTTTAATAAACATGCATGCAATAATCCCTTGAACGTAAATGTTTATATTCCTTGGGTAGGAGGAAGAACATTCTCAAGGAATTACAGTAAAGCCAGTTGATTTTGCACCTAACATTGGCCAGGAGATGTCTAGCTAAGAATGTCCACTGATGAGCCAAGGTATATCCGGAACCACAAAAGATTCTTCATATTGATGATTCTGGTTAAAATGATCTGATTAAAGGAGTTTGGAAAA
>NC_092859.1:25148927-25153823 GCF_032062135.1 Pyxicephalus adspersus
ATCGAACAAAAGATGCATGTTTTAGTGCTCAGGGTGAGAGTGGAAGATGATGTGTGTTATCTTCTTGTTGCTTATGTTGCAATTGGTGATAAAAACAGATTTTGGATAAGAGAATATTTCAGGTAAGGAAACTTATGCAAAAGTTTAAAAGATTATTTCACCTGTATGCAAATACTTTGAATCTGCTGAAAAGAACCAAGAATGGAAAGGAAACAGTTTTGATTGTTTTGCTATCCTGGGCAATTTTTTAAGTGTGGGACATTATTGTTGGATTGTACTCATCTCATTGAGATATTATCAATCGGTTGCTGCAGTCTCTGGGTAAACCATTTAGGCATTGTTTGAGTCAAAGTTGTGAAGCTCTGATGGGCAAAAACTAGAAACAAATCTTCAATTGCATCTCTAAAACCTTTCTGTATCCGTTTATGACCTGTCATTCCTAAATCTTCTGTGTGGATATTTCTGTCTTTGGCAAGTTTTGTGCTCACAGCTTTTTCCTTTTCAAGAGCTCCATAGTCAATTGAGCGTTCCTGTTTAGTTCCCCTATAGACATATGTCTGTTGCACAGTTCAACATAAAAAAACCTGATTGGTAGATTGTCATTTAATATCTAGGGGAACTGTATCGGTTAGAGGTGCATACAAATTGTATTTAAATGTCCTCTTCCTTGGCATTCCATAATAGAGCAGGAGTATACGATATCTACCCTGGTGCAGTTGGAGCTCCCACTATTCCACTTTGTGTAGTGATGTCAATTAACATATTACAGTAAAAGAGGCATGACACAGATAAAACACTTTCTGGGTGGTCAGATGCTTTGCGTAATCTGTTTCCCATTGCAAAGAAACTAGTAACTGGTGTGGTTTGGGCAGAAGAATGCAGCACCCCTGCAGGTTGTTGAGCGTTTTGTAGGCACAGAGCTTGTATAGTTCTCCACTTTACCTGCTTTATGAGCATACACATCCATGCTCTGTTAATCTGTTCATATTTGGATATCAAAAGGTCCACAACTTTTTTGTGACCCTTTTGTATCAGCAGGGCTGACCATCATCTGCTATCTATGGTTATTGCCAGGCACTGATAGAAACATAATGGGGGTAACCCCTAAACAACAGGGTAATGTAGATACCTCTATAGATGGTTAGGGGAATTGCAAAAAAACCTGTCCTAAGAAATAAACAATTAAATGTATAAACATAATTAAATTCCTTTTTTTTTCAGTTGTGTGTATCAGCCTGACTTTGAAAACTGTTCATGGTGGAAGGTTAATAACCGACTTACCCTGCCATGCACCTTGTTCTCTCTGCTCTTACAACACCAAAAAGCCGTCATACAGTACAATCTAAAGTATGGGCAATTGTGCAATAAAATGCTGAAATAACAGGGCCATGTTACAGCTAACCAGGGAAGGTCAGGCCCTGGAAATTCTGCATGCCAGGGGCGTCACAACTAGTAGTGTTATTTAAAGGGCTATTTCCCTGTAGCAGGTACCTATCAGGATAGAATGAAGCAAGCCTAGGGCTGGTATTTATGTCCTTCTCCAATGTACAGAAAGGTTGTAACCCTATCAGTTAATTGTTTTACTTGTATTTGCCCTCACTTCCCATCCTCGGGGCAAAAGATAAAGTGAGATGAAATCTCTCGATAGTCAGGGGAAATTTCCTCGTCATTTGTCACAAGAACAGGTTTCCCCATTGAAAACAGAGAATTTAATGAAACAATGAAACCTTACAACTCTTCTGCATATGATAAGATAAGAAGAACAGGACACTATCTGCATGAAGTTTGCAGGTTCTCCCCGTGTCTGCGTGGGTTTCCTCCGGGTACTCTGGTTTTCTCCCACATCCCAAAAACATGCAGTTAGGTTCATTGGCTTTCCCCCAAAATTGACCATAGACTGTATTAATGACATATGACTATGGTAGGGACATTAGATTGTGAGCCCCTTTGAGGGACAGTTAGTGACACGGCTATGGACTTTGTACAGTGCTGGGTAATATGATGGCGCTTTATAAATACTGTATAATAATAATAATAATAACTTTGCCTACTTCTCTTCCTGTGTATGAAAGTAGGGGAGGTAGAGGCACCAATTCTTAATCTCTATGTAAGCACCTGATCAGTGCTTCTCCCTTTCAAATTCCAGGGCCCTCAGTAGTAAGAAGTTAGAAGCAAAGGGCCAATTCGTCCAAGTTACAGGTCAATATGGTTGAAAGGTCATATAATGATGATTTCTACAAGAGGCTCTCCTATGAAAAATATTGGATTCTTCCCGCTAGATGCCTTCTGAATTTACTTATTGCTCAGATGTTAAAATTTATCTTCCCCCAAAACAATTTTGTTTCAGATTTCTCAATTTGAATAGAATTTTGAATGGACAGGGGAAGTCTAAGATCCCTTTCAGGTTTTACTACTTGATGTAGCTTTAATTTTCTCTCATTTCTTGTTCTGTTGAGACAAACTTTTACTAGACAGGAAGTGAGAGAAAATCTGCCACAGGGAAACAGACAGCAATACAAATCTTTGTTAACTTTGTTTTGCACTTTTTGTCCTGGCAGGACAAACTTTCTACCAGACAGGAAGTGAAGGAATCTCCCTGCTAGTAAAATTCAGTCATGTGCAAGGAAAAGTCGTGTTATTTTTAGATTTCCCTGTATGTGATAGGATATTCTTTGTAAACTATCACCACATTCACCACAAATGATGGTAATACAATGGTGGTTGATTTTGAGGCGTTGCGCTTATCATGTTGAATTATCACCTTGCAAAGGATAATTCACATAGCTGGGTGAATGTGATGATTGTTTACAAAGATTTGTATCACTTTGCATCTCATTTTAAAAGCTAGGTTTTGCAAGTGGATACTTAACTTTGCAATGTGAACAGCTTCAATTCCTTTGATAAATCCCCAAATTATCAATCTGTGTACAACAGGGAGCACTGCAAAACCTCTTTACTAACTGTAGTTACCATCTGTGTTACCTGCAGCAGAAAAAAGTAGCCATGAAATGATCACATCTTCAACAATTTAAGGCAGGCTGGAACTTGTAGTCCCCAGTCTTTAAAGCTATCCTTTAGTTCAGATTGGATGTATAAGAAGTTATTCTGAATCCTCACAATTTGCCCCTTTCTGGGGGAGCTGCTAGATTTGATAGGGTGGGAACCCCTCCCTGAATTCCATTTTACACATCTGGAGAGTATTTGGTTGTTTGTGAGTACACTGTGCACTGTAAATATGGGGGTGGATCACATTGGGATTCCCGCAGATCACAAACAGACGGACAAAGTGAAATACATGTGAATATCTGGATGTTTCTGATTACATTAGATTCCCAACAGAGTGCAGAGAGTTTACTGGGAGGCTGCCTTCAGACACACAGTAGTAAAAGTGTTTAGGAGTTTTTTAAGGTCAATATGTCAAATAAACTGGTTTATTCCAATTCAGAAGAAATTTGCCCTTATCAAACACTGTAATCGAAAATCAGATATAGACAGCTAACGTTTTGTGCAAATCTTGTAAAAGTTTATATATTTTTACATCCTAAACTGTCATTGACCAATATGCATACCCAGAAATTGTAAGAGGCAGCCATGCTTGTCATAGACAATTTGACATTTGCTACAGTTGCCCTTATTCCTGGATTTACTTAATGGGGTTGATTTACTAAAGAACTTTTTGCCAGGGATATTTCACTTAGCTTAGTTAGTACAGCCAATCACATGTGAAGAAATTTAGAAAAAGGGGATTTTTTTTTCTTGCACTTTTTTGGATGGATGAAGTCTGCAGAGCTTCATCTCATTTACTAAGCTAAGGGAGATATTCCTTGCTATGTGATAATTTACTTTGCTATGTGAACAGTAAAACCAACCCTTCTATTTAGACGTGCAGTTATTACTATTGGTAACATCAACCAATGTATTTTGTTCATATCTTTTGCTTAGTGTATGATTGTGGGATGATAAAACAGACACTTTATTCAATTTTATTATTTTAGATTTGGTAAAGTTAGAATGGTGATGGGGGAGAAGCCAAGCCCAGTTTTTAGCCATCATAATCACATTGGGGAGATTTCCCTTCACTTCCTTTCTGGAGACACAGAAAGTAGTAAGATGAAACGTCCTCAGAAAGAAATGAATTCTCCTGCTAGATAAGTATCACTTGAACCCGTGTCCCCATTGTAAGAATATATAGTGACTATAGTCACCAGGACAAATAGAAAGGGCATAGTTACGATTTGGGAACAGAAATTACAATCATGTTATACTCTATCCAAATTAAAAAAAAAAAAGTGTTTAGGATTTAGATTCTAGGCTTTGATTCACTCATCAGTTCTTTCTCCCCCAGGGACTGAGTGGTGAAATTTCTGGGCTGAGTTCCCGGATCTGTACACCTGCTTTGGCTTCTTCGAAAGGACAGAAAATTATGCATAAAAAGCACAGAAGGAAACTGGAACAAAGACAGAATTAAAAGGGGATCTAAACTGGAAAAACAAAAATTTGTGAACAGGCAGGTTTTTAATTGAAAAAGGGACAGGCTGTCTTCTATAATAAAACAAACTTACCTACTTGTTTGCAATCTTTTGTTGAATGTACTCTGAGCTGCGCATGCACAGCTCAGGGCATGATTCTGGCATATACAGTTGCCTGAAATGAATGCGCATGCGTGTGGGAGTTATGTCATTCAAGCCTGGACAATCAAGATGCCCAAACACCTGAACCCAGAAGAAGACTTGGGTAAAGATGGCAAAGCCAGCGATGGAGTGAAACGAGGTGTGATTCCTTCTGCTTTAATAGGCCAGTTTGATATTTCAGGGTTCACCCTGTCAGGACTGGCCTTTGGGTAAATAGTACCCTGTGCAACCAAGCACCTGCTGCCAGTAATCCATGCTGCTCTAC
>NC_092859.1:25154105-25158930 GCF_032062135.1 Pyxicephalus adspersus
AGCAAAAGGAGTGATTAAATAAACCTTACAAAATTCTGAGTTATGGCAAGAAGACATTACTAATACAACACTCACGAATACAATGAATGTTTGGTGGAATAACACTTTAAAAGTTATTTGGAATAGAAGAGAAGTGCAGCAATTGATTATATTTTTTTTTGCTACTTAGAGCTTGCTGGTTAATTGGCACACAATATACAGCAGGACAAAAAAGAGATGCTAGGCGTTGTCCATTGAGTATATTGTGTATAATACAGAGAATATGTGTACAGGGCTGGATCACAGCTCATCATCAAAGGGAAAATATCAAAAGAGAATTCAGTTCAACAAAACCACATGAGATAGTTTAATAAAATGTTATGTCCTTGTGATCTATTTCCTCCATTCTATAGCCACATTGGACTTTATGACTCCTATTTGTCACATGTTCATAGAGTAGAATAAATATGGTCTGCTGAAAGATGACAAAAGGGTCTAGTAGACATCAAATAGGAAATAAGGAAACGTCTACAAGAAGGACACAAACAGTAATAAAAATAAAATTGAAGGATTGTAGCCTTCTTCTACTCTATTAAAAATATAATTCTGTCTGTTAACATACTTTCCAACTTTGGAACTTGAGAAAGAGGAACTCCTCTTAAAGAATACTTGTAGTGCTGAAAATAGAATATTGGTCTAGCTTGAGCCTACATGTACATACCTTCAGCACACAAAATACTGCATAATTACTGTGTTAATAATGGTTTATGTACATAAACCTAAAGGTTGAAGAAAATAATTAGTTGGTAAATAATTAAAAAATAGCTTGATCATTTGGCCCACAGCGTAGCAACTAAGCTGATAAACAAATGTTCTTCCACTCAATTGTAGGACATTTCCAGTATCAATTTATCAGTCAGTGGGGGGTCTCAATTGCAGCACCTGATATCAAGGGCTTAATACAATGATTAGCATATGTAATGATAAAAAGGACTACCAGAAACTGCAGATATGCTGAAATGATAATCAGTGGCTGTGGACATTGCAATGCTTGGAGAAAGGACAAGTGGTGCAGAAGACAGTGAGGAACCTTTTCCTCCCATTCACAAATGAATGGCTCCACTGCTGTGGTCCAAGGCTTGCCCATCAAGAACCAAAGGGCCGCATGTGGTGCTTGGTTTACAGGCTAGGCACCAGGGTTCTAATTTGGAAGTCTCATAAAGAGACCTTGATCCAACTAATGCACAATTTGCAAACCTACTTAATATCAGTTCCCAAACTGGGTGCTGTTTTGCTATAATAAGTTTCCATGGGTGCCATCCAGACAGTATTTCCTCTGACTTACCCTGTGCTGATATTACTAGCTAACAGATAAGCACAATGGACAGAGATATGTGCTGCGTCAGTGACATCTAGTCCTCTCCTGCATAAAGTACCCATCATAATGGCATGCTTTCCACCTCTGCCTTCTGTGCAACCATGCACAGTTATTGTGCTATACTACACCATTGCTTCAATGAATGTCAATCTGGGAAGGGTGGGTGAAGGACAGAACTCATATTAGCTTTTTATGGAGAGGGAAACAAAAATAAAACAAAAGTTTATCTAATTTTAGACAGTTGTCACCAAAACATTTCTCCTCTTTTACTGTTCCAGTGATGACTGCAAATTTTTGGCTTATCCAATGTTCTCTAGAACACCAAAAAGATGAATCTCTCTATCTGACAGTAAAAATGTGACTTTATTAAATATTTCTCATAGTTTGTCCCCATAATTATTTTATCGGTATGGTTATGCTTTGTCCTCCATATGTCCTGTCACTCTGTTCAGTGTTCTGTCTGGCTGTCTCTCTTATGTAACAGTCTCTTTGGTGCTGATGAATGACTCGATTCAATCCATACTGTCTCCATCTTAATGATGTCATGGTGAAGTGGGGCAGCTGATCTTGAATAACGCCCCTTCTTCTTTAACCCACAGGGTGATGGGTCGGAAGGACTGTGAAGAAGCCTGGAATGGGGCAGAGAAGGTGGACGCCTTGTGTACCCGATCTGAGAGCCCAGGCTCAGAGGGCAAGATGGAGGAGCGAGGGCAATGGGGCAATAAAATCGAATTTGTTTTGTCTGTCGCTGGTGAAATCATTGGGCTTGGAAATGTCTGGAGGTTTCCTTATCTATGTTATAAGAACGGAGGCGGTGAGTTTATCTCTACACACTATACACTATATTATCTCCATCAAAAGATTGTAGAGGTGGTATAAAAGCTAAAAATAATACTGGAAAGCACCTATACATTAACCACATACATAACATATTTTTATGAATCCTTTCCTGCAGAAAATAATATGGCTTTTAGCAGACAGGCACCTATAGGAAAGAATTCAAAACTGAGGACCTCCAGGAATTCACTGTTCCCTCTCAGCTTAGCTTTAAAGAACACAAAAGTGCAACAGAAGCTCCCCCTATTCTGCGGCGTACAAGCATCAGACAAACTTTATACATTTTTCAGGAGTTAGGTCCTAAATTGTCTATTAGCTGACTGCATATTGCAAAAATAATGTAAATATTACTGATTAGAAATGTCATTCTCAATTAAAGTAATAATAACAAAAACATGTCATTTGGGAGGAATCTCCTTTACTTCCATTGGTGTTATGTGGACAGGAAGTTAAGGGGAAACAAACAGCAGTAAAATATTCTCAATCATTTCCATATAAGTCATAAGATAATCAATCATTTCTATATAAGTCATAAGATACTCAATCATTTCTATATAGGTCATAAGATATTCAATCATTTCTATATAAGTCATAAGATACTCAATGATTTCTATATAAGTCATAAGATACTGAATGATTTCTATATAAGTCATAATATACTCAATGATTTCTATATAAGTCCTAAGATATTCAATGATTTCTATATATGTCATAAGATAATCAATCATTTCTATATAAGTCATAAGATACTCAATCATTTCTATATAAGTCATAAGATACTCAATGATTTCTATATATGTCATAAGATAATCAATCATTTCTATATAAGTCAAAAGATACTCAATCATTTCTATATAAGTCATAAGATAATCAATCATTTCTATATAAGTCATAAGATAATCAATCATTTCTATTAAAGTCATAAGATACTCAATGATTTCTATATAAGTCATAAGATACTCAATGATTCCTATATAAGTCATAAGATACTTAATCATTTCTATATATGTCCTAAGATATTCAATCATTTCTATATAAGTCATAAGATAATCAATCATTTCCATATAAGTCATAAGATAATCAATCATTTCTATATAAGTCATAAGATACTCAATCATTTCTATATAAGTCATAATATAATCAATCATTTCTATATAAGTCATAAGATACTCAAGCATTTCTATATAAGTCATAAGATAATCAATCATTTCTATAAAGTCATAGGATACTCAATCATTTCCATATAAGTCATAAGATAATCAATAATTTCTATATAAGTCCTAGGATAATCAATCATTTCTATATAGGTCATAAGATACTCAATCATTTCTATATATGTCATAAGATAATCAATCATTTCTATATATGTCCTAAGATAATCAATAATTTCTATAAAAGTCATAAGTTACTCTATCATTTCTACAAGTTAGATAGCTTCAATAAATGTCACAAAACCCTTCACATCAGTTCCTGTGGGCAGTGGAGCTGACAGTTCATACGTCTGGGTATGGGAGAACAAGTGAATCACTACTATTCCTCCTACAATGAAGTCACTAGGTCCAAGCACTGTCACTTGGTGGTAGAAGGGTGAGTCCATAGCCCTGTGTAAGCTTAACCCAAATCAGCTTGGACCTTTCTTGGGGCTTATTCTCTTCATTCCTGCAGGCAGTGGGAAAGTGGCATTTATATGATCCTATTATGCTTATGTTGAACAATGTTTTGGGGCAATGATAAATCATTCTTGAAAGAAACCTATCAATTTAAGTAGAAAACAAATTGCTGCAAGCAGAAGTTTGGAAATGCACCTCAGTATCAATGATATATGCAAAAAGCTTTGTCCTATACATGGAAGGTGTTTAAATATGATTTTCTGAGCATACTATATGCAGGAAAATGTGGGGAAGTGATAAACCCTGCTTAATTTTGCAGAGGTTTGTAACTTTTTTCAGCTCACTCATAAAGATTGCATTACTCCCAACATAGGAGCGTCTGTTTTTTTGTCACCAGGAAGGGTTGGGGGGATTAATACCTCCAACAGACAATGCCAACCGAGTCACATTTGTACTGGTGACAGTGGGAGATTTCCCAGCATTTGTCATCCATTCAGATTATTGCAGAGGTCGAGGGTCATCCACCCCAGGCACAAAGTTATTTATAGGATCTATTAATCACCCATCAGCAGGCAGCATGATACATAATTAATTAACCCATTGCTCTGTTAGGCCTGGCAGCAACCAAGGCAGATATATAGGGCGTAGATAGGGGGGTTGTTCGGGAAAAGTTGGTTTGACCCTTTCAGTGTCTGTGGGGAGTCCGCGCTCGCTTCACACTTCGTTAGGTGGAAGAATAGGACTCCGGATCGCCTCTTAGACTGTTTTGTTACAGTTTCCGCTGCTTTCAAGGCTGTTCTTTTTGGATTGGGAGGCAGGGCCAATTTAACCGCTTCCTGGCCGGAGGAGCTCAATGGCACCAATCCAGAAGGATTTGATGGCTATGCTTCCCGACCAGGAGTAGGTTAATGTGGCACAATGGGGAACAGAGAGAGGTTCTCTGCTGTTTGTTGCAGATTAATAAGAAGTGTTGTGTGTGCACAACACTAAGAACGCTCAATGTCCATAGGACATTACGATG